>NC_054536.1:1456981-1659481 GCF_017654505.1 Polyodon spathula | reverse complement strand
TGACGGTTCTCAATAACTCTGCAGGGAGCTCTCCAATCTGTGATCGCTGATGGACATTATTTCTCTCAGTTTCAATCTAGCGTTGAACAGTTTCTGTATTAAAGTACCGCGGATGCAATGATTGGTGTATATTTGTGTGGTGCCTGCCTTTCTGCCTTTTCTAAGCAACACTGTTGCTCGGTACTTCACTCCCATTGGCTCTTGCCTATACCATAGACCGCGACAATTACACATGTTTTGTTCTCCTTTGTTAGGATGAAGATAAAAGGCAGGTGAATTTGCTGGAAGTTTTGGCCAGTACTTCTCTAGTGATGCTCTGGACACAAGCCATTTCCGGGCTCTTCAAACATGAATCTGCGCTGACATTCTTTGTTCCACTCATAGAGATTTTTGTGATTTTTTTGTACTTTCTTTAAAGGTATACTTAACTCTGTTTTCATGTATTTTTATAACAAAAGAATCTGCCAGTAGTGTGTGTTTCCTTCTTTTCCCCTGCGTCCAAAATGTAACTGGACATCAAACCAAACTTTACTGACAAGACCAATAGCTGTGTCAAGGTTCAGGGCTTCAGATTGCTTGATTATTTGAAAATCTCTTTCAGTTATTGCATGATGAAGCTGTGTTTTATCCTGATCTTCTTGTCTAAGTATTTTAATTGTACCCAGTAATTTTAACTATTGATGAGATATCAGTTTAAATCTTGGAGGCTGAAGTTTTTATATCCCTTTCCTGTTGATTCAGACAGAGCCTTATGTAAGCGTGGATTTCTGCGAACAAAAAAAAAAAAGAAAAACCTATTGGAATACGCTTGTCTATAATCTGGGTAAGCCCACCCATTACAATCTATTGTAAAATATCTTTGCTATGCTAAGGAGCTATGCTTTAAAGCTGGGAATTTCTCACGCCAGCGAGAGTGACAAAGTTGTATCTCACCAGCATCAATGGAGATCATTTTTTTACACAGCCTGCAACAGTGTGCTGAATGCCAGCGCTACAGAACACAGTGTATCAGTAATCATGATGCGGCACCATAAGCATTACAAAAAGGAGCTTGTCTTGTGAATCTAAGCTCAGCATCATATACACTTATTTGCAAGTCACTGGGCTCTCTCAGATGGTGCTGCCAGTTGCCAGTAGTTTGACAAACTGTTCATAAATGTGAATGACACACACAGAGCTTTTCCTCCTTGGGTTGTTTGTACTGTAAATATCATCGGCAGAGCGTTTCCATGAAAACAAGCAGACTTCGCAATGCACTGTGTATCTGCTTATAGGAGCAGAAATTCAAAGCAGTGGCTGCACAGTTCAATTACATTTTATAAGACGAGGATTGAATACCTGTGCTCAGTAATAGGTGTCTCTAAATACTGTGCATTTACATAGTAGTTACATATTAAATACATGTGTACTTACATATAATTACAATGTTATTATGCACAGCTACAGTGTGTATTTTTTTGCATGATATAACCCTACCTAATTCTAAACCTAACCCCCCCCCTAACCCTAACCCTAACCTTAACCCTATCCATAAACCTAACCATTTTCTGATACGATTGTGTACTTACAGATATCATGCAAAAAGATTGACATGTTAAATGAATTGCAACTATGCATAATAACATTATAATTATGGGTAAGCACTCATGTATTTACTTAGTAACTACTATGTAAATACACAGTAATTAGAGACACTTCATGTAAAGTGTTACTTACATTGCTGACTTAATGTAAAGTGTTACTGACAGGAGTTGAAGTAGGTGTGCAGAGATGTTTCAGGTTTTAAATAAACATAATAAAGATTAAAATAACATCATGAGACCATTCCTTTCTTCCTTGTGCCCAATTTACAAATATAATTGTTAATCTGTGATGCTTGTGAAACCTGCTTCAGTATAGCAACCCTAGCAACTGCAGCCATGCAGTCAGTGCAGCTATCATAGGAGCGTGTGATATCCGGGGAGGATCACTAAGCTGTTCATGCAGCAAGGCTCCAGGACTTGACAGAACTGAAACAGATCATTTCCCAGCAGGCTGTGCTTTAGCTTTAGCCTTGCATTCTGAGTCTCAATTCTGGATTTTAACATGCCACCATCCGCATTCTCCAGATACACAATTACAGATCCCTTTTTTTATTTAAAGAAAACTGTGAATTACATTTTTCCTAACTGGGCTTCCAAAGTTAAGCTCTGATCTTCCGCATGTCGATTGCCATTTCCTGTTGTTCTTTACCGGCATGCCAGGTTTGTTGTTCTTTATCAGCATGTCAGGTATTCTATCCAGTAATTCAGGCACAGGACAGCCTGGATGAAGTCAATTACCGCTACAGCTGGACAGATTCACTTTTTTTTAAACTACAAGTTGTGTGGAACTGTGCACTACTTTATTTTTTTTAATACATTTTAACTAGCAATGATTTTGACAGTAGATGGTATAGCTGAACAACTGTTATAGAAGACTTTGGTAAATTGGCCACAGTGAAATCTTATGAGAAAGGCAAAAGGACTTTGCACCCATTGGCTTAAAGTTGACTTGTGGGACAAGTTTAGCTTCAGCACACATCAAGGTTGAGCCTTTGTTAGCAGAGTTCAACATAATAAAAGCACAGCAAAGCACTGTCAAAATCTGACATTATGGTAAAGCATAGGCGAGCACGGTAAACCACGGATAAGTATTCAATATGGAACTGTGGTGTAAGAAAGACTTGCGCAACACATCCGCTAGTAAATCTATGCATGTGTTTTCAACATCAATCATCTATACATCCATTTGAACTCACAACAAGGGTAAGAGAGGGTAAACCAATACATGTTTATTAAAAACAGCAGTATACCTCAACCTGAACCATAATACTCATCAGCCTTGCTCACTGCTAGCAGAGACACAAACCCTCAGTCCATTACTGCATCTCACATAATACTCATCAGCATCACTCTGCTACCAGACACAAACCCTCTGTCCATTACTGCACCTCACATAATACTCATCAGTATCGCTCACTGCTAGCAGAGAAACAAACCCTCTGTCCATTACTGCACCTCACATAATACTCATCAGCATCGCTCACTGCTAGCAGAGAAACAAACCCTCTGTCCATTACTGCACCTCACATAATACTCATCAGCATCGCTCACTGCTAGCAGAGACACTAACCCTCTGTCCATTACTGCACCTCACATAATACTCATCAGCCTCAGCCACTGTTAGCGGAGGCACAAATTAGTGTGCTGACAGGAGAAGCAAGATTACTCCAGCAAAAAAAGGTCTGCTGCAATCATTCTGAACAGTCCTGTGCTATGAATTATTATCATTATTCTTTAAATCTGGCTTTACTTGGCTTCAAACTTGGTTTGAGCCTGAAAGTGGATTTTCACAGGATTGGAATGGAATCAGTGAAAGGGTTATCTAAGAGTTGAAAGTGGATTTTCATAGGATTGGAATGGAATCAGTGAAAGGGTTATCTAAGAGTTGAAAGTGGATTTTCATAGGATTGGAATGGAATCAGTGAAAGGGTTATTTAAGAGTTGAAAGTGGATTTTCATAGGATTGGAATGGAATCAGTGAAAGGGTTATCTAAGAGTTGAAAGTGGATTTTCACAGGATTGGAATGGAATCAGTGAAAGGGTTATCTAAGAGTTGAAAGTGGATTTTCACAGGATTGGAATGGAATCAGTGAAAGGGTTATCTAAGAGTTGAAAGTGGATTTTCACAGGATTGGAATGGAATCAGTGAAAGGGTTATCTAAGAGTTGAAAGTGGATTTTCACAGGATTGGAATGGAATCAGTGAAAGGGTTATCACAGGAGGAATGGAATTGAAAGGGTTATCTAAGAGTTGATTTTTCACAGGATTGGAATGGAATCAGTGAAAGGGTTATCTAAGAGTTGAAAATGGATTTTCACAGGATTGGAATGGAATCAGTGAAAGGGTTATCTAAGAGTTGAAAGTGGATTTTCACAGGATTGGAATGGAATCAGTGAAAGGGTTATCTAAGAGTTGAAAGTGGATTTTCACAGGATTGGAATGGAATCAGTGAAAGGGTTATCTAAGAGTTGAAAATGGATTTTCACAGGATTGGAATGCAATCAGTGAAAGGGATATCTATCTGCCGGCACGTCGGGTTCTCCAGACAACTAGCTCAAAGCCAGGTAAAGGCAGACTGAGAGAACTTAAAACAATAATAACATAACCCAGGACATCAACTCAGAATGATTGTAAAATTCGGGTTAAATGTGTGTTTGTGAATCTACTGGAACTTCTGTTTTTCTACACACAATTGAACTGTAACACAGGAGTGACACCTTCAATGTGGTTTTATGTAACCTCTGGAGAAAGAACTGTGGAGACTGGATTAGAAGCGAAGGATAGCTATCTTAATATGCATCGGAGGCTGGTAGTTCACTGAGAACCGCTCTCGAATTCCTGAGTTCTCCTGAGGAGCTGTGTGGGGAATTACTGTGGTGAGGGGAACAAATTATTATACATTCCAAATCAGGGAGAAAATTCGCAGATAAAATAATTGGGCACTCTGTATAAAACATTAAAAAAAAAAAAGCTTCTGCCACAGTACAGAAATAAGTCAGCCAACAGTCAGTCGTTGCTGAAATAGATAGCATGTCGGTATGGGCTTTTAAAAGGTCAAGCAATTAATTCCTCATCTACAGAAGAAAGGCTTCCATCTGTTAAACTACAGAGAGACTGAGCCCAGGCTCTTGTTTATCACTATATTGTTTGCAGCCCTATCAGTGCTTCCTGGCCTGCCCACCCCTAGTGTGGAACCCTGATAAGAGACCAGTGTATACAAAACTTCTACCAGGTGCCATGAGACTGCTATGATGTCAGGTAATACCTTACACTGTCTCTAAGGACTGTGTATTACCTATAGTATTTACTTTAGATACACTATGTGTTGTTCCGTTTCTACAAACTAGCTTTTATGGTAGTTTAAATTTACAATTAAAACACATTTTTGTAACACTTTTTTTGTATCTGTTGTATCAAATTCTGTATTGGACTGTTTTTAAGCTAATAATTTCATTACTCTTTAGAGTGTGTGTGTGTGTGTGTGTAGGATAGAATAGAGAAAGAGAGAGAGAGAGAGAGAGAGAGAGAGAGAGAGAGAGAGAGAGAGAGAGAGAGAGAGAGAGAGAGAGAGAGAGAGAGAGAGATCATGTGAATGAGTATATAGTGCATTTGCCAGGTCAAAAATTGAAATGCTTTTTAGGAATAACTTTAAAATGATCTACTAGGAGGGGAGAATGGGGTTCATACAGAAGGCTGGCTTGAGAGGTGCAGTATGCCTAAGGTCTAACCAGGGGAACCAGTTATTGCAAGCAGAGCTATTTACTTCTCCGTTCAGCGCCCCCAGAATCACAGCCTATCCGCCTCTGACAATGTGTTCTCTGGCAATCGGTATACCTGCTCACGGAGTGATCCTTTACAAACATCTAGAATTCATGTGACTTGTCACGTCTGCCAGTGCAGAGAAGACAAAATGGTACATCAATAGAAACATCTTGTTTGAACTAGAACATCCCCCCCCCACACAGTGTAACTAGTGTGGGTGACTCGAGGGACCACAGTATAGACGGTCACGTCTCTGGTTTTACCTTTTTAGAACAAAGGTGAAGCGTACGGTTTCTCCCTGCTTCTGGGCCAGGCAATGCTGTGAACCAGAACACCACACCCACGCTCCCTGCTGCTGGGCCAGGCAATGCTGTGAACTAGAAACCCCCCATGCTCCCTGCTGCACGACGGCGCCGGGGGTACGACCTTGTTTTTGTTGAGTCACATGAGTGTACTCCCCCCCCCCCACACACACCACACACACACACACACACCCCCCACACTCCCTGCTGCTGGGCCAGGCAATGCTGTGAACACAGAGACACCTTAGAAGCAAAAGAATATGAAACAAAATACAAAGAGTTGTAGCCATTCCAAACACAAAACAAGCACACAAGTGCTTTTCAAATGGGCTTGGCCATGCGGAACAGATTGGTGTCTTTGCAGGTCGTTGTGAGAATGACCAACAGAAAAACCAGAATGACTGTAGGTGATGGTATCAGAGAATGTGGCCATTCTTAATCATTTATATCCTTGGGAAGTCCCAGTCTGTTTTGAAGGCCATCTCAGGGGGGTTTATGAGATGTTACAAGATTTTTCAATCTTAAATCACAACCCACTTGCATCTTTATCCCTGTGAGTGATCAGGCTTCACTCACAAGTGGAATGTTTTTGCTTTACCCACTTTAAAATATCACATACGCTATATCTGCTTACTTCAGACTGACATCTCTGATGCTTCCAACACAGCTGGAGCTCAACCTCCTGACCCTCAATACAAAGATTAGAACCAGCTAGCTGTTTGTTTTGTCAAAGTCTGGACATAAAGCTAGTTCTGTTTGGAGAAACGCAATAAAGAAAAGTCAAGGTTTCTTACCACTGAATCATAGCTGGAAGAGATCAAACTAAGCCCTATATTTTCATAACAGTGTGTTCTGCATTATTTCAATCGTGTTTTTTTTTCCCTTGCATTTTGATGTTGGGAGTTTCTTTATTTACAGCGTGTAAGGCACAAATGTCTAGTTGCTATCAACCATGTTGCTCAGATTAAATTGCTCCCTGAGTGATAAGGAACAATCTTATATGGTAGGAGGAACTTTAATTACCTTATCATTGCAGGAAGCATGTAGCATAACTTCACTTTCTCCCCCAGCCTCTTTCCTGAGCAGTAGGTTGCTGCCTGTGACATTGTGTTGTGTGATTGGGTTGCTGCAAGAAAGAAAAAGTTGCTTTTCTTCTGCAGTTCTCCCCCATGTTTTACTGTCTTCATTCTTCATTGACAACATATTTCCATCGCCGGCAAAATTTACAGATTATATAGTTTAGATGGATTATCCTGCCACTGACCCTGAATAAAATTAATGTCATGCATTGGAAAGACTTTCCCATTTGACTGTAGATGACATCAGTCCTTCTTTGGAAAAACAGCAGTGTTTGGGGATCTTGAAGTTACGCTAAACGGCTGCCTATTCAATGTGGTCATTACTGCGATGAATTTGGGTCCCCACAGATTACCAGAACCACTAGGTTTGAGGAGGGTACAAATAAAACGAGATCTGAAATCTGGTTTAACTCTGGTTTATTGCACAAGGATAAGCAATCTGTAAGATTATTCATACAGGCCTATAGGATTCCCTGATGAGACTTAAAACAGGAGCTTAGATCCTCATACAATCTGTGCAAAGAAGGATAGAGCAACTCCAACCAAACACACTTGATTTCCAGCGGCCCATTGGCAGGTTGAACCCTGCATCTCTTGCAGAAAAGGGCCAGCGCTGACTGCTTTCAATATTGCACAGTCTAACCACACACTAGATTACTTACATGCCGGGTCACCAAAAATGCATTCAGACTGTTCTTACAATATATTCTATTTAGGTTTAACCCATGTTAAGTGTGTAGATGTTTTGTCTTGGTCATTACTAATATTCCCCTAATAACTATGAATGGCAAATTATTCAAGTCACTCTGTGGCTAAATATCTGATGCTAGTAAAGAGGCTCTACCATCTTGCTCACCTGACATGTCTCCAATCAGCTCTACAATCTCACCCACCTGACATGTCTCCAATCAGCTCTACCCTCTCACCCACCTGACATGTCTCCAATCAGCTCTACCATCTCACCCACCTGACATGTCTCCAATCAGCTCTACCATCTCACCCACCTGACATGTCTCCAATCAGCTCTACCATCTCACCCACCTGACATGTCTCCAATCAGCTCTACCATCTCACCCACCTGACATGTCTCTAATCAGCTCTACCATCTCACCCACCCATGGTGGAGACAATCTCCTCTGGGTGAAATGACCAGGATGTACAACACTACCTGAAAGCATGCTTCTTAGCTTTAATTCAAGTCAGCTGAGTGAAATGTCATTAGAAGCCGGACACTAGAAAGTATATTATTTATTTTAGAAATAAGGTCTGTTTAAAAACTGGAGGTTTTAGGTTTAACCCTTTGCGGTCCTATGTCAGACCAGGTCCGACATTACAATTTTTCCTTTCCAGTCCGATGTCGGACCCTGTCCGACATCATCAAAAAGATGTCAAGCACATGTCTCTAGTCGTTTTTTTTTTCTGGAAAAAGCTTATAAAATGGCTGAGTGAGACTGATAGGAGCCGAGAGAAGACAAAAATAAAGGGGGCGTAACTGAGCAATACACATAGTCCCTGTACCACAGAGATAACACGGACACAAACAAAGAAGATAGCTGCTTCCGCATCCAGAGCTCAAAGAATATCATGGACATTTGCTGAGCTTTGCAGAGCCGTGAGGTTAGTGCTCAAGTGTGTCTTGCTGGTGGTGCTCTGTTGTGCTGTGAATTACTTTGTCCAGTGCTGTGAGGTTGGTGCTCAGGTGCATCTTGCTGGTGGTGCTCTGTTGTGCTGTGAATTACTTTGTCCAGTGCTGTGAGGTTAGTGCTCAGGTGTATCTTGCTGGTGGTGCTCTGTTGTGCTGTGAAGTGCTTTGTCCAGTGCTGTGAGGTTGGTGCTCAGGTGTATCTTGCTGGTGGTGCTCTGTTGTGCTGTGAATTACTTTGTCCAGTGCTGTGAGGTTGGTGCTCAGGTGTATCTTGCTGGTGGTGCTCTGTTGTGCTGTGAATTACTTTGTCCAGTGCTGTGAGGTTAGTGCTCAGGTGTATCTTGCTGGTGGTGCTCTGTTGTGCTGTGAAGTGCTTTGTCCAGTGCTGTGAGGTTGGTGCTCAGGTGTATCTTGCTGGTGGTGCTCTGTTGTGCTGTGAATTACTTTGTCCAGTGCTGTGAGGTTGGTGCTCAGGTGTATCTTGCTGGTGGTGCTCTGTTGTGCTGTGAAGTGCTTTGTCCAGTGCTGTGAGGTTGGTGCTCAGGTGTATCTTGCTGGTGGTGCTCTGTTGTGCTGTGAATTACTTTGTCCAGTGCTGTGAGGTTAGTGCTCAGGTGTATCTTGCTGGTGGTGCTCTGTTGTGCTGTGAAGTGCTTTGTCCAGTGCTGTGAGGTTGGTGCTCAGGTGTCTCTTGCTGGTGGTGCTCTGTTGTGCTGTGAATTACTTTGTCCAGTGCTGTGAGGTTGGTGCTCAGGTGTATCTTGCTGGTGGTGCTCTGTTGTGATGTGAATTACTTTGTCCAGTGCTGTGAGGTTAATGCTCAGGTGTATCTTGCTGGTGGTGCTCTGTTGTGCTGTGAAGTGCTTTGTCCAGTGCTGTGAGGTTGGTGCTCAGGTGTCTCTTGCTGGTGGTGCTCTGTTGTGCTGTGAAGTGCTTTGTCCAGCGCTGTGAGGTTAGTGCTCAGGTGTATCTTGCTGGTGGTGATCTGTTGTGCTGTGAATTACTTTGTCCAGTGCTGTGAGGTTGGTGCTCAGGTGTCTCTTGCTGGTGGTGCTCTGTTGTGCTGTGAAGTGCTTTGTCCAGTGCTGTGAGGTTAGTGCTCAGGTGTATCTTGCTGGTGGTGCTCTGTTGTGCTGTGAATTACTTTGTCCTGTGCTATGAGGTTAGTGCTCAAGTGTGTCTTGCTGGTGGTGCTCTGTTGTGCTGTGAAGTGCTTTGTCCAGCGCTGTGAGGTTGGTGCTCAGGTGTCTCTTGCTGGTGGTGCTCTGTTGTGCTGTGAAGTGCTTTGTCCAGTGCTGTGAGATTAGTGCTCAGGTGTATCTTGCTGGTGGTGCTCTGTTGTGCTGTGAATTACTTTGTCCAGTGCTGTGAGGTTGGTGCTCAGGTGTCTCTTGCTGGTGGTGCTCTGTTGTGCTGTGAATTACTTTGTCCTGTGCTATGAGGTTGGTGCTCAAGTGTGTCTTGCTGGTGGTGCTCTGTTGTGCTGTGAAGTGCTTTGTCCAGTGCTGTGAGGTTAGTGCTCAGGTGTATCTTGCTGGTGGTGCTCTGTTGTGCTGTGAATTACTTTGTCCTGTGCTATGAGGTTGGTGCTCAAGTGTGTCTTGCTGGTGGTGCTCTGTTGTGCTGTGAATTACTTTGTCCTGTGCTATGAGGTTAGTGCTCAGGTGTTTCTTGCTGGTGGTGCTCTGTTGTGCTGTGAATTACTTTGTCCTGTGCTATGAGGTGGTGCTCAGGTGTCTCTTGCTGGTGGTGCTCTGTTGTGCTGTGAATTACTTTGTCCAGTGCTGTGAGGTTGGTGCTCAGGTGTCTCTTGCTGGTGGTGCTCTGTTGTGCTGTGAAGTGCTTTGTCCAGCGCTGTGAGGTTGGTGCTCAGGTGTATCTTGCTGGTGGTGCTCTGTTGTGCTGTGAAGTGCTTTGTCCAGTGCTGTGAGGTTGGTGCTCAGGTGTATCTTGCTGGTGGTGCTCTGTTGTGCTGTGAAGTGCTTTGTCCAGCGCTGTGAGGTTAGTGCTCAGGTGTATCTTGCTGGTGGTGCTCTGTTGTGCTGTGCTGTGCGGTGCTGTGAAGTGCTTTGGAGAAGCATAGCACTAACCTTACACAGCGCCCTTTCTGGCCGGGAGGGAGATTTACAGCTCAAATTCCTCTATCACAAGGAGTTTAACCCATCTGCTTGTCTTCCTGTTGTCTCTTCCCCTGATTCTATTAGAGAAGTGTATGAACGTGACAGTATTGATTATGGAGAGGACATATTTGTATAGCATGATTCCAGCAAATAGAAGTTCCATTGGGAATGTATTTCTATATCACAAGAAAAATTTGATCTTTATTACTGTTTTATGGGGGTGGTAAGAAAATGTGTGCAATTCTTACATTTTCCATCCCACACGAGAATCCAGGGCTATTTACAATGAGAATAAAGTTGGTGTGCAGCAAGGCCCATGAAAGCCTCAATACAAGCTGCTTGCAGAGCCTGTTTATCAAACTACAGCAAACTTAATATCAGTGCCCTCAAATGAATCTCTGACCCAATAATAACCTTACTAAATACAATTTAAAAAACAGTGAAATAAGGTCAACTAAAAGCAGATTTAGACATTCCAGTGTGGCTGTATTTAAATCAGACACTTTTTAAATCAATAGAAGGTACCCCCTCTGTGTTTATTATATGGGTAATCAAGGTACAGTTATGCATTATTTCTCAAGCATCTAGAAGAGCTGTCTTAAAGGAATATCAATGTTACATGAGTGAGAATTACAGCACATAGTAACATTCAGTGAGATAGAAGAGACATATAACATATATCTGAACGCAATCCCACAGATAGCACCACTGCCAGGATTTATTAACACAAAAGTAATTCCTTCTGTTTTTACAGCTTCTTTTAAATTATTGATCTCTTCATTATAGTAGTCATGAACTGTAGGTATTGCTTGATATTATTTGCTAATACAGTAAATGAATAAGGCCAGCCTTACAAAATGAGTACTGTAGACTCTACACATTGTGATGTTGATTAACAGGCTGTAACGGGGTGTGCAATATGTATAAAGAGGAAGTTAGGGTTAAAGTTTATATACCACCTTACAGATACAAAGTCCAGATCTTCTGTGAACATTCCCCAGATTAGTAGGAGTCGCTGGACGATGAGGAGTATAAGAAGGAGTTTAGTAAAGGAACACAAGCATAAATCACTATATATATATATATATATATTTTCTTAAACAAGAATGCTTTAATCTTATCTGAAATGTAAAACATTCAGAAGTAGTTTGTTACAGAATAATTATTGGTGCAATTGTGTTACTTCTTGTAATGTAAAAGAGACAGAGGCTCACTTGGGTTTCATTAGAAATGTTGGTTTAAAGAGTGCAATACAATGCTAATTCAAATCATGATGTTTCAGTCACACACAGTAGTCTAATCTCATTGCTTATTAGGGTTTGGATTGGAGATAATTGAGTTTTTAGTATTTTGGGTAAATCACATGTAGTTATTTTTTTTATCTAATTTAGATGTATGGGTCTGAATTTATTTTCAAATTTAACTCAGTGGTTCTAACTTAGTATATTGCTCCTTTATAAAATCAGTCTGGTGTATCGTGTTGCAGTGTGCCAGTTATTGAGTCTGGCTTAGTCTCACCTGTATGTGGTGAGTCATCATCATTGTGATGATGGACATCTCTACTCAAGCAGTAGTCTGATAACTTGTATAAGGCTGGGCATGAAGGCGAGCAGTAATTGTGGAATCAAAGCACTCTTATGCCAGCAGTAAAGGGGGCTTCAAAGTGAGAGCCTTATTAGAGACTTTCTTTCGTAACGCAAATTACTCAAATACATGTGTACTTACACATAATTCCAATGTTATGCATAGTTATACTGTACTTAATGCATACACCTGTTTACACAACATATGTAAGTGCACAATTATAGCAGGAAAGGGTTAGAGTTAGGGTTAGAGTCAGGGTTAGCATTATATCATGCAAATTACACATTAAATGCATTACAACTATGTATAATAATAATGTAATGATGTGTAAGTACACATGCATTTACTAAGTAACTACTATGTACATACACAGTAATTAGAGACACCATGTAAATAATTTAAGAATTGTTGCATCTCTCAACATCTTTCTAAGCAGGTTATAATTTGTTATAATTGTTGGTACAACACTGTGTTTTGTTCTGTTTATTTTTACTCTAAAGATATGAAATGCATCTTATCAATTTTTTTCTTCTTAAATGTACCCTGAGGAGGAAAAAAACCCAGTCCTTTCTAAAGTGGATAGTTGGTGCAAATTTATAACATTCATAAATATTTATTGATTGATTTTTTAAATTATAAAATATATATGTGCTGGTTATTTTTCTCTTAAATGTTTTTTTTTCCTTCAGTTCCCTTGCTTAAAGGCTTTTCATAGTCTTTTGTTTCACACAGAACAGACATCTTGTCAGAGGATCAGTGAACAACAGAAATATCTATTAAAGAAATGCTTACATTTTCCACATTTAAAATCATTTCACTTAACTCCTGTGTTGTGTAACTGTTTTTTTGTTTTTAACTGAGTTCTCAGTTATTTTGCCCCTGACTTTCTCCCCAGTTTAGAATGTCAGTAGTTTTTTTCCACCTCAATGCTGCAATTCCCCACACAGCTCAGGAGAAATGAAGGTTCAGTGGGCTTTCTCTGATCCCACGAGCAGGCCAGCTTCCTCTTCTACACCCAGGAACTCGAGAGAGGATGTCAGTGAGCTACCGGCCTCTGGAGGACTAAGGAAGCCCTGCAGGTGTCCGCCTGAGCTTCTAAGCACCTGTCCGGTCGGGTTGGCTGCAGCACAATGAGGAGAACAGTCCCTGCTGGATTTGCCTCCCAAACCCTCGGTAGCCAGAGCCAATGAGACACTACCCCAGGAATCCTCAGCAAAGACTAATGACTTTGCACAGCAAACCTGCACTCGGGGACCCCTATAACTGTCATTTTGCATAGCGATTTTCCATTTGTTTAATCACAGCCCTCACAGTGGCAGTGAGGGCAGTAATTATATATAACACTGGCAGTCCTTTTCTTAAACCACTTCACACAGAAAATGCAGCTGTTTTCAGTGGCTGAAAAGGTATATTTTGGTAAATAAGGATCTAATCAGAAACACAATGAAGAATGATTGAGTAATCATTTCTAACACCTCCTCACCTCAGAAGCAGCCCCCTGTGGTTGAAAAGAGACACTCGTTAGGATGCCTGGTATATAAATAACTTAAGCAGAAGCAGCAACAGAGTTATACAAAATACACCCAGATTCTTAACCTGGTCAGAAATTAGATAGTCAACAAAATACTGATGGTATAATGTTTTTGGAATGTAAAGTCTGTTTTTATGAATGGAAATGTGTTTAAATTCTTTAAGAACACAAACGCATAAGAAAAGTTGCAAAGAAGAAGAGGCTCTCTGGTGCATCAATGCTCGCCTGGTTCCTAGGAGCTGACTGATCCTTTGATCCTTTCTCTAGTCAGTTCTAAAAGGATCTCAATTCAGTACAAAAACTCATGTGAGCGTTTATTTATTAAAACAGACTAGACAACACGACTGCATTATACATATTGCACACTACATTCTTTGGGCTTTGGCCTTGCCTTTCAAGGTACCCCTGCTCATAAATAAGCTCGCAGATAAGTGTAGAGGCTGTAGGGAAGCCATGGGCAGGGGGGCAGGATAGCTGCCCTCCCCATCAGACAAAAAGCAGGTGGAGGCTGAAGAGGAGGTCTATTGATAATGACAACACAGAGATACAAAGTTGCATGCATCAACCTCATTGCTCTGTTTGGAATAACCAATTCACAAAACTCTCAAGTGACTTTTATCATCCTCTCACTACCTTACTGGAAAGAACGAAGACCCTAATCCTGCAGCCACAGGTGCCAACAAGCTTCGGTTAGATGTGAGCTGCCTGAAGCAGTTCATAATGCCCCAAAAGTGCTGAAAGTTATTTAAAGTTATCCAGGGAGACAGAAAACAGCACAGCAAGGTCCAATGCATCTTACAGTTATTGTTATAACTTATAAGGACGTGATACTGGCTTTTAAATGTTTCATATCACCTTTGGTAGAACTGAATTTTTTTTGTAATAGCACTGCATAAAAGCCCAGTGTTTCTTTAATGAAGCACCTCGAGCAATGTGCTGCAGCAGATGTACTAGCTCTCATCCAAAAATAGTCTTTCTTATTTCTTTATTCAAGTATGCAGCTTCTTGCCTTGGAGGTCTTTCATTGGTACCAACAAATGTTCTCTAAATTCAATGACTGATCTATTACTCTCTAACTTTACTGTAATTTAATTCAAGTTGCCCTTAAGTAACGTTATGAGGCACTGATTTTCATTACCTAAAATTGAAAGAAGAGTTTTCATGCATGGCCCTTAATGAAGGGAATGACTTTCCAAAACCTCTTAAACTCCTTCAACGCTTGTTGAGTCTAAAGATCAACTGCGTGCACATGTCAGGCACACTGCACTGAACGCTGGGCCAGTCTTGGCACTCACCATCGTAGAAACATTCATTTGGATGGGGATAGAAAGGAACACTAAATGTCATTGACTGCAGGCGTAGTACATGTTTTTTTTTTTTTGTGGTATGGATGGCTCATTAAAATCTTTTGAAGATGGGCTGATTACATATTCAAGATTACCAAGATATTTAGTAAGTGAGGAGTCTAGAACAACAGATATCGGGGCGGAATGGAGGGGGGGGGGGTGTTAACTCCGAATGTCTTGACGTCTTGAGAGAGGGGAAGGGGCCAGAAAATAAATAAAAGTGATGTGAAATCTTCTAACCTCTTTTTTTTTTTTTGTGAAAGCTCGAAATTACATTTTTCATTGTTCCTGCATGTAGCTTCAGGGCAGAAACATCCAGGAATATTTCCTATGATTTGCTACAAAGAGGTGAAATAATATCATCGCTGTCTTCAGCATTCTAAGTCAATGCCATGTGAAATGTAATTAAAAAGGAAGATTATATGAAAAAAGGGGCAAAGAAACTAGAAACAGCACACAGGCTTGTGTCTATAACCTGCTCACTGCATACAGCACACAGGCTTGTGTCTATTACCTGCTCACTGCATACAGCACACAGGCTTGTGTCTATTACCTGCTCTCTGCACACAGCATTAATCACAGACTGATGGCAATCAGAATGAATGTAATATTATGGAAACCTTCAACAATAATAGACAGAGCTTTGTAACTTGTGGGTGTTAAGCTCACTCAGCCCACACATTGGAGGTATTTGTATTGCTGTGCATCTGACTTCTGCACACTGACCTACGCCATGTGGGTATTCTGTGTAGTTGCTGACTCTTGAGGGTCGCTGGATTACTGAGGTGCAGTAGTTATATGTTATATAGACTGCCATCCACCGTCCGTTTTCTGTTCACAGTATAATCCTGTTTGAAATAATCCAAAGGTCAATTCACTTTGAGACACTTTACTGGAATAAAAAGTCTTTAAATTTTGCTCTATACTAGTGTGTAAAACTGTAGCCAGTATGGGTCAGTCCCCCTCTCTGCTAGCTGCACCACTGATTCTGGTGCGTTTGACATCTCTCAAAGATGCTTGGCACAATGTTCTGGTTACTGCTGCATACTGGGATACAAGCGCCAACTATTGTGTCTTTTTAAAATATGATAAATCTTCTGCTTCCAGTGCCCCCCTTTATATCCAGATAATAAACAGCTAACTCTTACAGTGGCCATGCCCTGTCACTATAGACAGGAACAATAAAATACTAACATATCTATGCTTTTTACTTTCCATAGAATTTAAATAAGATAGAGATGAGTGAGTGAAAACAACATCCAGTTTGACCTATAGTACCTAACACAGCAAAGCTGAAAGTCAGACGCTTTCTCTTCCATTCAGTTCACTACAATTCAAGACATGACTCCAATGGGATTATTAATATAAAACAATACGCTGAAAAAAAACAACCACCTTAAACTTAGAAAAAAAGTAAAGATTTTCAGCTTAATTTAAGAAATATGATCTGCCAATGGGGCAAGATAATTATCTTAATAAGATTTTAAAAAATATTAAAATTAAGCTTATATCTTTCAACATTCAAAGCTGAAGGGCTTCAAAACAATAACTCCTAAAATTGTATTTTTGCTCTTATTTTACTTTCGGTACAGATCAGCTCAGATACTCGGTTTGCTTTTCTGTGAGTTAAACAATGTTAAATTGCAAGATATTTTTTTCTTACTATGTGAATTTCTTTCATTTTAAGGGGCTCATTCAGACAATCTTGTGACCCTGACAATGGCAATGATTTTCCTAGAATATCAGAGCTTACCAAAATTGTTTTCTTGCAGTGTATCTCTTACAGGATCGAAACTGTATGAAATATTTTCATATATATTATTTACACCACTTGGAAATATTTGAGTCAGTCTCCATCCTAAATAAACTTTCGGGGCCATGTATTCTGGGTAAAGACAGAGAGTGATAGACAATCATCATCTTAGCGACAAGCAAGAGACAGAAAAGACTGAGATCTCATTTTGAAGGCGTGCCTTGCACAAAACACGCAGAATCCTTTTTTTCCCAGAAGCCTCTGTGTGTTCCTTGAATGTTTCACAGTGTTGTGTGATATGTGCTGAAAGGAATGTGTCACAGTATATAGGTACACATGGCTACTTGTACCATGTATCATAATCAAACCGTGTATGTTGAACATGTAACATACAATTTTGTACAAAGTTGTGAAATTACTCTTTCACTACTCTGTATGCCCAGGAGACTGGTGATGAAAGGTGAATCCCCTTATACACCAATGCTGTATCAAATAAACTTAAAAGAAAGGTCTTGAAGCAAAAACACAATCACATAAATTACATAGCCAGGGGAGACAATATATCCTGTGTATTTTTCTTCAAATGAACACACAAAACTCACAAAGCGCCATTTATTGATTTTCTTATGAAAGCCTTTGCTGGACTTCAGGGCAAATGAATGAGCTCCATATGAACCCCACAGGGTTTCAGAAACCCCCCTAACATTACAAAGATTTGTGAAACTAGTGTCCGCTTGCTTGAAAGGGAAAGATCTTTGTACAAGACCTTGCTGATATTGTCAACCTTACATCCAGCTAGCAGGAGACTATAAACATAAGGATGTCCCAAGAGGCCAACTGGCTTCCTGAGGCTCAGCCTGTATCCCATGAAACCTGTGCAGAATAACTCAGCCTGAAGGTCTTAAAAAGAGGGATGTGCAAAGAGATAAGAGACTTCATTATCCTAGTGAATCCCACTAAAGTTACGATATACTGTACATACCAACAGGTGCCAAGAATCCCACAAAATAATGTCTGAATGGATATTCACACTAATAAAGTCAAAGACTTTAATTCTTTCATTTTTTATTTTATTTTTATTTCCCAAATGTGTACATTTATAATCAGATTGATAATGTACAGGTGCATAAAACAAAATTAGTGTTGAAAATTCTGGGTAAATCCATTAGAAATGAGAAATTTGACCTTTTGTGACCTTCGTCAGTGCTGTAAATGTATCTGACATGCTTTCAGCCAGTAACATTGTTTGGCCCAGAAGACACTGCTGGGGTGAAATGGCCCAAGAAGTAAGGCAGTACTTCATGGAAGGCAAGGCAAGCAGCGTAAGCGCCTTCCTAGTACCATGCCTGTTTGAAATAAATCTTAAGCCCGGGACACACCAGCATGCCGATGCGCCTCGCGTCACTTTTTGATATAATGGGTTTCAATGAGACCTGTCACACAGGGGCCTCACATCCAGGAGCGGCGCATCTAGATTTCTCCCACTGCAAATTTTGGAAGCGCTGCTTCACTGACGCGTGTGCTCTTGATCAATACCAGCCAACACATGTGTGACGTCACTGGACAGTCTGAAAAACTCACTCACCAGGAACTGTAAAATGTATAAACTGTCCTGATACTCCTTTACACAATGGTACATGGTATGAATTAGAAAGGAGATGACTGCACTGCTTTGATGTGACAGAGAGAGAGATGTGAGTGGAGTGGAGATCACAGCTCAAACCCAGAGCATGTGAGCAGAGTGGAGATCACAGCTCAAAACAAGAGCATGTGAGCAGAGTGGAGATCACAGCTCAAACCCAGAGCATGTGAGCAGAGTGGAGATCACAGCTCAAACCCAGAGCATGTGAGCAGAGTGGAGATCACAGCTCAAACCTAGAGCATGTGAGCAGAGTGGAGATCACAGCTCAAAACAAGAGCATGTGAGCAGAGTGGAGATCACAGCTCAAACCTAGAGCATGTGAGCAAAGTGGAGATCACAGCTCAAAACAAGAGCATGTGAGCAGAGTGGAGACCACAGCTCAAAACAAGAGCATGTGAGCAGAGTGGAGATCACAGCTCAAAACAAGAGCATGTGAGCAGAGTGGAGATCACAGCTCAAAACAAGAGCATGGGAGCAGAGTGGAGATCACAGCTCAAAACAAGAGCATGTGAGCAGAGTGGAGATCACAGCTCAAACCCAGAGCATGTGAGCAGAGTGGAGATCACAGCTCAAAACAAGAGCATGTGAGCAGAGTGGAGATCACAGCTCAAACCCAGAGCATGTGAGCAGAGTGGAGATCACAGCTCAAACCCAGAGCATGTGAGCAGAGTGGAGATCACAGCTCAAACCCAGAGCATGTGAGCAGAGTGGAGATCACAGCTCAAACCCAGAGCATGTGAGCAGAGTGGAGATCACAGCTCAAACCCAGAGCATGTGAGCAGAGTGGAGATCACAGCTCAAAACAAGAGCATGTGAGCAGAGTGGAGATCACAGCTCAAAACAAGAGCATGTGAGCAGAGTGGAGATCACAGCTCAAAACAAGAGCATGGGAGCAGAGTGGAGATCACAGCTCAAAACAAGAGCATGGGAGCAGAGTGGAGATCACAGCTCAAAACAAGAGCATGGGAGCAGAGTGGAGATCACAGCTCAAAACAAGAGCATGTGAGCAGAGTGGAGATCACAGCTCAAAACAAGAGCATGTGAGCAGAGTGGAGATCACAGCTCAAAACAAGAGCATGTGAGCAGAGTGGAGATCACAGCTCAAAACAAGAGCATGTGAGCAGAGTGGAGATCACAGCTCAAAACAAGAGCATGTGAGCAGAGTGGAGATCACAGCTCAAAACAAGAGCATGTGAGCAGAGTGGAGATCACAGCTCAAAACAAGAGCATGTGAGCAGAGTGGAGATCACAGCTCAAAACAAGAGCATGTGAGCAGAGTGGAGATCACAGCTCAAAACAAGAGCATGTGAGCAGAGTGGAGATCACAGCTCAAACCAAGAGCATGTGAGCAGAGTGGAGATCACAGCTCAAACCCAGAGCATGTGAGCAGAGTGGAGATCACAGCTCAAACCCAGAGCATGTGAGCAGAGTGGAGATCACAGCTCAAACCCAGAGCATGTGAGCAGAGTGGAGATCACAGCTCAAAACAAGAGCATGGGAGCAGAGTGGAGATCACAGCTCAAAACAAGAGCATGTGAGCAGAGTGGAGATCACAGCTCAAACCCAGAGCATGTGAGCAGAGTGGAGATCACAGCTCAAACCCAGAGCATGTAAGCAGAGTGGAGATCAAAGCTCAAAACAAGAGCATGTGAGCAAAGTGGAGATCACAGCTCAAAACAAGAGCATGGGAGCAGAGTGGAGATCACAGCTCAAAACAAGAGCATGGGAGTAGAGTGGAGATCACAGCTCAAAACAAGAGCATGTGAGCAGAGTGGAGATCACAGCTCAAAACAAGAGCATGTGAGCAGAGTGGAGATCACAGCTCAAACCCAGAGCATGTGAGCAGAGTGGAGATCACAGCTCAAACCCAGAGCATGTGAGCAGAGTGGAGATCACAGCTCAAACCCAGAGCATGTGAGCAGAGTGGAGATCACAGCTCAAACCCAGAGCATGTGAGCAGAGTGGAGATCACAGCTCAAAACAAGAGCATGTGAGCAGAGTGGAGATCACAGCTCAAAACAAGAGCATGTGAGCAGAGTGGAGATCACAGCTCAAACCCAGAGCATGTGAGCAGAATGGAGATCACAGCTCAAACCCAGAGCATTTACTCAATAACTGGCTGTAAAAGGATATATTTTCTACCACTTTAGTAGTAGGCTACATGCTATCAGCAGCGTATTGTATGTTTCGTTCCTAAGCTCAGATCGCTCATGTCATAAATCTGCATATAGATGACAGAAAAACAACGTTGAAAAACAAACCAGTATTTTTAATTAGTAAAATATATGGGGGGCATTACAGCTATGGCCAAAAATTTTGCATACATCCTATAGAATTAATAATGTTATGTTGACATATCACTTTGTAGTTTTCCAAAAATGAAAATGGATCCATATACACTACACAGTACTGTAGTGTCAGTTCCACACTATGTACTCAAATATAATTTACATATATGGACAAAAGTTTTATGGAGTTCGGGAGGTGCAACACTGTGGTCCAACTTGCTGCAACACTTGAACGGCCTCTCGTTATTTTACAATGGTTTCATGAGCTATCATTATTTACTGATGCTTCATCCATAGGATTCGGGGGTTTCTAATCAACGAGTGGTTCTATAGCACATGGCCCCCCGAAATTCGAAACTTATCTCCTCATCTCAAGTCCTCAGCTCTGTTCAAAATTTATCCCATCATTGCAGCAGCTTATCTCTGGGGGCACTCTTTCTCCTCTCTAACTAAGTTCATATCTATTAAAAGACCTTTCAGTTCCTTAGACCCCGTCTTCATTAATTGCTCCAAAAGCATCATTACCAGACACTGGTTCTCTTCCCACCTCTCCGCCCTCGTCACCAGAGCAGGTCTTTTTCCCCTATTCTGCATCACGCACTCCTTCAGGATTGGCACAGCATCTTCAGCAGCCAGAGCCTGTCATCAGCCATCACCTGATCAAGACCATGGGGCGCTGATCATCTTCAGCAGTCAATTCCTACATCTGATATTACTGTCTGTTGCTAGTATATTACAGTCTTTAGCTAGTATACCCAGAGTAGGGGTGCCCTCTCCGCCAAGGCTACTAGAGACTTTCCCCTAATAGAAGGGTTTTTACCTCTCTGCTTTGCGGATGGCTGACACATAGCTTTTTTCCATTAACCAACTATTTTAGTTATTTTGTTTGTCTTTTCTTGCTTTTATGTTATACATTGGCATGCAGTCTTTGTTTGTCTTCACAGGTGCAGGGTCAGCAAGGAGTTGGTGGTCCATCTTTTGGGATGATAGTGACTCTCACTTCCCCGACCTGGAGTTCCAGAAACTGCATGTTCTTTGTGTGGTCAGAGGGGACCACCGGCCTTGTTTCGCACCTCATGTGCTATGTCTTGCCTCAAGAAAGAAGGCTCTGTCTTCCTTCCTTCTTTACCCTTCCTTCTTTACCATTCTTTCAGATTATCTTTTCTTCCTTACATCAAGGTTTCGTATGAGCTGTCTGTCCTCTGAGGATCGAACCCGGTCGGTAACTGGGACTCGGTTGCGAGGTCGAGCCTATAATGACTCTTCGAAAGTCCTTTTCTCTTGTGGGCCCCCACAAGTCTAACGCTGGCTCTGCTAAAACTGTTCTCTTTCAGAATAGAGGCTCCTTTCAAATACAATTGTACTGGTGGTGCTGTTAAAAATGTTGCTTAAGACAGTGTCTGCTGTGGCTTCAAATAATCATGCGGTGGCCACATATGAGAACTCTTGATTAACATTGCTAAGGACGTTAAGCCAATTCCAAAATGTTTTTCCAATATTACGACAGCAAGAGAACATTCAAAGAGGAGGTTAAATGTCTAAAAGATACAAATGGCTAAATCATAGACAAAGAATAGCAAATATATTAAGTGATTGCTTTTCACAAGTTTTACAAAGGAGGATATGGACAACATGACCCACATGTCATCCAGTTCCTATCCAGGTTTAAATAACTTTAGCATAACCGAGGCAGAAGTGTTAAAGGGACTAGGAGCTCTTAAAATAAACAAATCCCCTGGGCTGGATGAGATCCTCCCAATAGTACTCAAAGTTATTTACAAACCGCTAACCAAGAAAATGCAACAGTCTCTTGACACAGGGGTTGTACCGACAGACTGGAAAATTGCAAACGTAATACCAGTCCACAAAAAGGGAAACAAAACCGAACCAGGTAACTACAGACCAGTAAGCCTGACTTCTATTATATGCAAACTCATGGAAACTATAATAAGATCCAAAATGGAAAATTACCTATATGGTAACAGTGTCCTGGGAGACAGTCAATATGGTTTTAGGAAAGGGAGATAGTGTCTAACTGATATGCCGGATTTTTTTGAGGATGCAACATCGATAATGGATAATTGCAAAGCATATGATTTCCAGAAATTTCCAGAAAGCTTTTGACAAACTTCTGCATAAAAGATTAATTCTCAAACTGAACTCGGTACTGATTCAAGGAGACATACAGTACTGTGCAAAAGTTTTAGGCAGGTGTGAAAAAATGCTGTAAAGTAAGAATGCTTTCAAAAATAGACATGGTAATAGTTTATATTTATCAATTAACACAATGCAAAGTGAGTGAACAGAAGAAAAATCTACATCAAATCCATATTTGGTGTGACCACCCTTTGCCTTCAAAACAGCATCAATTCTTCTAGGTACACTTGCACAAAGTCAGGGATTTTGTAGGTATATAGTCGGGTGTATTATTAAACAATTATACCAAACAGGTGCTAATGATCATCAATTCAATATGTAGGTTGAAACACAATCAGTAACTGAAACAGAAAGAGCTGTGTAGGAGGAATAAAACTGGGTGAGGAACAGCCAAACTCAGCGAACAAGGTGAGGTTGCTGAAGACAGTTTACTGTCAAAAGTCATACACCATGGCAAGACTGAGCACAGCAACAAGACACAAGGTAGTTATACTGCATCATCAAGGTCTCTCCCAGGCAGAAATTTCAAGCAGACAGGGGTTTCCAGATGTGCTGTCCAAGCTCTTTTGAAGAAGCACAAAGAAACGGGCAATGATGAGGACCGTAGATGCAGTGGTCGGCCAAGGAAACTTACCGCAGCAGATGAAAGACACATCATGCTTACTTCATTTCGCAATCAGAAGATGTCCAGCAGTGCCATCAGCTCAGAATTGGCAGAAAACAGTGGGACCCTGGTACACCCATCTACTGTCCGGAGAAGTCTGGTCAGAAGTGGCCGTCATGGAAGACTTGCGGCCAAAAAGCCATACCTCCGACGTGGAAACAAGGCCAAGCGACTCAACTATGCAATAAAACACAGGAACTGGGGTGCAGAAAAATGGCAGCAGGTGCTCTGGACTGATGAGTCAACATTTGAAATATTTGGCTGTAGCAGAAGGCAGTTTGTTCGCCGTAGGGCTAGAGAGCGGTACACGAATGAGTGTTTGCAGGCAACAGAGAAGCATGGTGGAGGTTCCTTGCAAGTTTGGGGCTGCATTTCTGCAAATGGAGTTGGGGATTTGGTCAGAATTAATGGTCTCCTCAATGCTGAGAAGTACAGGCAGATACTTATCCATTGTGCAATACCATCAGGGAGGCATCTGATTGGCCACACATTTATTCAGCAACATGACAACGACCCCAAACATACAGCAAAAGTCATTAAGAACTATCTTCAGCGTAAAGAAGAACAAGGAGTCCTGAAAGTGATGGTATGGCCCCCCACAGAGCCCTGATCTCAACATCATCGAGTCTGTCTGGGATTACATGAAGAGAGAGAAGCAACTGAGGCTGCCTAAATCCACAGAAGAACTGTGATTAGTTCTCCAAGATGTTTGGGCCAACCTACCTGCCGAGTTCCTTCAAAAACTGTGTGCAAGTGTACCTAGAAGAATTGATGCTGTTCTGATTTGATGTAGATTTTTCTTCTGTTCACTCACTTTGCATTTTGTTAATTGATAAATATAAACTATTAACATGTCTATTTTTGAAAGCATTCTTACTTTACAGCATTTTTTCACACCTACCTAAAACTTTTGCACAGTACTATATGTACATGGATTAGGGAGTGGTTAACATGTAGAAAACAAAAAGCACTGATTAGAGGAGAAACCTCAGAATGGAGTGTGGTAACCAGCGGTGTACCACAGGGATCAGTATTAGGTCCTCTGCTATTCCTAATCTACATTAATGATTTAGATTCTGGTATAGTAAGCAAACTTGTTAAATTTGCAGATGATTCAAAAAGAGGAGGAGTTGCAAACACTTTCAGCAGCAATGGTCATTCAAAATGATCTAGACAAGATTCAGAACTGGGCAGACACATGGCAAATGACATTTAATAGAGAAAAGTGTACGGTACTGCATGCAGGAAATAAAAATGTGCATTATAAATATCATATGGGAGGTATTGAAATTGAAGAAGGAATCTATGAAAAAGACCTAGGAGTTTATATTGACTCAGAAATGTCTTCATCTAGACAATGTGGGGAAGCTATAAAAAAGGCCAACAAGATGCTCGGATATATAGTGAAAAGTGTTGAATAAATCAAGGGAAGTAATGTTAAAACTTTACAATGCATTAGGAACACCTGATCTAGAATACCGTGTTCAGTTCTTATCACTTCGCTACAAAAAGGATATTGCTGCTCTAGAAAGAGTGCAAAGATGAGCGACCAGAATTATTCCAGGTTTAAAAGGCATGTCATATGCAGACAGGCTAAAATAATTTAATCTATTCAGTCTTGAACAAAGAAGAATATGCAGTGACCTGATTCAAGCATTCAAAATTCTAAAAGGTATTGACAATGTCGACCCAAGGGACTTTTTCGACCTGAAAAAAGAAACAAGGACCAGGGGTCACAAATGGAGATTAGACAAATGGGTATTCAGAACAGAAAAAGGAGGCACTTTTTTACACAGAGAATTGTGAGGGTCTGGAACCAACTCCCCAGTAATGTTGTTGAAGCTGACACCTGGGATCCTTCTAGAAGCTGCTTAATGAGACTCTGGGATCAATAAGCTACTAACAACCAAACAAGCAAGATGGGCCGAATGGCCTCCTCTCATCTGTAAACTTTCTTGTGTTCTTAAGAACAGTACAGTCCTTTGTGTTGATTTTGATTCTTAATGGGTATAAGAATATATTCAACAAGCGCCCTTAACTTTTGATAATTCATTCAACATTGCCATGTATGTAAGTGTAGCCATCCACAACCTTGCTATTGTTCACCCAGCTGTATTCAATTAAAATCAATTTACAAATTTACAAAAGCCACTGTCTTCTCTATGAGCTATGAGTCTATCCTTCACTGTTAGGTAAATAATAAAAATTGGCAGTAGATCAGTAAAGCATTATTTATTGGCTGCCTTTGCACTCTGACTAATTTTTAATAATAGTCAGGTCTTAAGGTTTGCTTCTTTTCTGTTTCGCCAAGTGCTGCTTTGGCAGGGCTTGTACAGTAGATACCTGTGTTGTGCACACACATACTCACCTCTCATTTGATAGACACCATGGCTCTGTCAGTACAAAGCTGCCAGCTCTTTGTTGCAGCCATCATTGTGAAGAATATCCAATAGCTGGAGGACAAAATACTTTAGTGCTGGCAGACAGACAAATGCTTATGCCTTTTGTAAATGTTAAGCTTCAGATTCCTCACATACCTTACTTTATCAGTGGGTGTTCAATAGTGTGAGTGCTTTATTTGAGGAATCACATGGGTGTAATACCATTAACCAATTCTGCAAAAGAAACATATTCTTATTGTTGTAGCATTGATTCTGTGACTTAGCAGAAAATGAATTACAAAACACACTACAAAAGAAAGGTGCTCCAAGCACTAAAATGCTGATTAAAACGTCACTGCCTTCTGACTTTCTGAAATTCAAACAAATTCAGCTGGACAAAAACAAATATGCCAGCCAGGATATAAAGTGGATTATGCAGCAGTCAGCAAGCCAGACAGAGAGAACTGTACACCAAAAAACTTTGAGAACTATGCAGTATGAAATGAAAAACATGTTCTGTTATTTATTTATGTTACTTGTGTATTTACTTCTGCTGTGTCAGCTATATTTAAACAAAATATATAAGTCAAGATTTATTTACGTATGCTGTATTAGTGATATTTGAACAAAATATATAGTCGTATTTACTATCCAACCTTGTCTCACTTATTTTCTTGAGTGATTCATATATTAAATATGCAGTGCAGACTCAGCCATTGGAGAAAATTAAATACCCCTCTGTAACAACAGTCTTCCCTCAGGTCAATAATTTTCCACTAAAGCCCTCCTCTGCAGTCGATATATATATATACACATACACACACACACACACACACACAGTGCCTTGCAAAAGTATTCAGACCCATGACCAATTCTCTCATATTACCGAATTACAAATCGTACATTGAAATTGTTATGTTCGATATTTTATTTTTAAACACTGAAACTCAGAATCGATTATTGTAAGGTGACATTGGTTTTATGTTGGGAAATATTTTTAAGCAAAATAAAAAACTGAAATATCTTGCTTGCACCAGTATTCAACCCCTGTGCTGTGGAAGCTCCCAGTTTGCACCGATGAAAGAAATTGCCCTAACAAGGACACAATTATCTTACCATTAGTCTCCACCTGTGAACCATTAAAGTTGCTGTCACATTTTCTGGATAAAAACGCCACTGTTGAAGGATCATTGGAGGATCATTGGCTGTGAATCTGAAGGAAAATGAAGACCAAAAAGCATCCTACAGACGTTAGAGATAAAGTAATACAAATGCATAGATTAGGGAAAGGGTACAAAATAATGTCCAAGTGTTTGGATATCTCAGTGAGCACAGTTGGATCAATAATCAAGAAGTGGAAGCTGCATCACACCACCCAGGCACTGCCAAGAAAAGGCCATCCCTCAAAACTCAGCGCTCAAACAAGAAGGAGACTTGTGAGAGAAGCCATAGAGAGGCCAACAATCACTTTGAAGGAGCTACAGAGTTCAGTGGCTGGGAGTGGAGTAATGGTGCAGCAGTCAACCATATCAAGAGCTCTGCATAACACTGGTCTGTATGGGAGGGTGGCCAGAAAGAAGCCGTTACTCAAAAAGCACCATCTGAAAGTACGTCTGGAGTTTGCCAGAAAGCATGAGAGTGACCCAGCTGCGATGTGGGAAAAGGTTTTGTGGTCAGATGAGACCAAGATAGAGATTTTTGGCCAAAACTCAAAGCGCTATGTGTGGTGCAAACCTAACGCTGCCCATGCCTCAAGACACACCATCCCTACAGTGAAATATGTTGGTGGCAGCATCATGCTGTGGGGATGCTTCTCATCAGCAGGGACTGGGCATCTTGTTACAATTGAAGGAAGAATGGATGGAGCAAAATACAGGAAAATACTGCAAGAGAATCTGCTTCAGTCTGCTAAAAAACTGAAGCTTGGGAGGAAATTCACCTTTCAGCAGGACAATGATCCCAAGCACAAGGCCAAAGCAACATTGGAGTGGCTCAAGAACAAAAAGGTGAATGTCCTACAGTGGCCCAGTCAAAGTCTTGATCTCAATCCCATTGCGAATCTGTGGCACTATTTGAAAATTGCGGTCCACAAGCGTTGTCCAACCAACCTGAACAACCTGGAGCAAATCTGCCAAGAAGAATGGGCCAAAATCACTCTGACACTGTGTGCAAAGCTGGTACATACTTGCCCCAAAAGACTTAAAGCTGTTATTGCAGCGAAAGGTGGCTCTACAAAATATTAATGTGTGGGGGTTGAATACTTATGCAAGCAAGATATTTGGGTTTTACATTTTGCTTAAAAATATTTCCCAACATAAAACCAATGTCACCTTACAATAATTGATTCTGAGTTTCAGTGTTTAAAAATAAAATATCAAATAGATGAAATTTCAATGTACCATTTGTAATTCGGTAATATGAGAGAATTGGTCAGGGGTCTGAATACTTTTGGAAGGCACTGTGTGTATATATACACACACACACACACACACACACATACACTGTAGTAAACCCCCAGCCAAGGCAGGTTTGTGCCCTTAAAACTGTTGAACCTTACACAGAACTGTAGCTAAATGCTGTTGTGCACTTTTAATAAAGGAAATCCAAAACACACAAAACATGGGCACAAAATAACAGTTTGAACAAAATAAATACACACAGTTCATTTTGCCCACACAGACTGGCTCCACACAGGTGGCAGGCTCCACACAGGCTGACTCCACACAGGTCCCTGGCTCCACACAGGTGGCAGTCTCCACACAGGCTGACTCCACACAGGCTGGCTCCACACAGGTCTCTGTCTCCACACAGGCAGGCTCCACACAGGTCCATGGCTCCACACAGGTCCCTGGCTCCACACAGGCTTGCTCCACACAGGTCGTTGGCTCCACACAGGTCGTTGGCTCCAGAAAGGCTGGCTCCACACAGGTCCCAGGATCCACACAGGCTGGCTCCACACAGGTCCCTGGCTCCACACAGGTCCCTGGCTCCACACAGGCTGGCTCCACACAGGTCCCAGGCTCCACACAGGCTGGCACCACACAGGCTGGCTCCACACAGGTCCCAGGCTCCCCACAGGTCCCAGGCTCCACACAGGTCCCTGGCTCCATACAGGCTGGCTCCACACAGGTCCCAGGCTCCACACAGACTGGTTCCACACAGACAGCTAACAAACACTTCCGACCTGCTTTTATACTTGCCTGCTTAGCTACAGGCAGGTGTCCCTCATTGTAATAGAGCCACCCTGGCTCTAATTACAAACCACAAGGCATTCTGGGTGATGTAGTCCTCTATCACACCCCAGGACTACATTTTTTCCTCTCTCCTCCACCCTTCTCTGCCATAACACATATACAGTCACAAACAAAAGTATTTGGGCAGTTAATTTTTTTTTGAAAAAACACAACGAAAGTAATTTCTATAATTTCTAATTGTTCTATTGAAAAAATATAAATGAAAGTACAGATTCAGCTTTATAATAAAATAACTACTTATTACATAACATGCGTAAAATGAAAAATCACATGCAAAAACAAATTTGCTGGGGTGAATATTTATCTAATGAAGACTTTTCAGGTTTTTATTTTTTATTGATTTGTTCCCTTCACCCTCCATTTATTCACACATCAAAAGTGTTGAGTAGGTTGTGTAAATCAAAGGACAAAAAATCCCATTTAAATGCATCAAGATTTCAGGTTGTAACACAACAAACTGTGAAAATGTCCAAGGGGGTGAATACTTACTATAGGCTCGAATAATACACAAGCAAAGCAATGGTCAACTTTGCATTGAGCCTTGTAGCTCTTTGTTCATGTTCTTGTCATGTTTACATGTATTTCTTTATAAAAAAAAGAAAAATAATAATAAATTATAATAGGCAAGAAAGTCACATGACTCACATGTCCCGCACAATTGTCTGCTTCAGTCAGCAATCCTTGTGATGCAATGAAAAAAGCATGAGGAACTTCTTCTGTTACGAGCTACTTCTTTATGATGGCTACAAACGCTGACTCAACTACTATTGTGGACACAAAACACAAACTAAGTCACTGACACTCAGACACGTCAAGTGAAGCATTCCAACAAGACGAAGAAAGACACTGTGGAAATACTTGTAGAAATGAGATAAATGCATTAGCTAGTACATGTGTTACTAGAAGTTCAGTATACAAGTACAATTTGTATAATAATTCTTGTTGAAGAAAATCAATATTTTAGTGGCGCTCATGTATCTTCAGATCTAGGACTACACCACTGCTCTAGTGGTAGGGTTTTAAATTGTGCTACTAGAGAATCTGATTGTAGTTTGTATCGTAAGATCACGGTTGATTTGTGGTTTGGTACTACATACTATTAGGAGAAACACGTAAACCAGTCCCTCATTTAAAAATGTACAAGAATGGTACAACCAGAGAAAACATTGCTGAAAAAGGAGAACCCCCCCAACAATACATATATGCACAGGAAATGAATATAAAGCTAAGACAGCAAAACACAATGGCTCCTACCCTTGGCACCAGAGGCACAATAATCGATTCTGATGGCTATATCAGTGAGGTCAGTGTCGATAGAAGACAATTGTTTTTGCATTGGATTTCACAGTATTATTATTTCTGCATTGACATTAACACAAAGAGCACAGAGACACGTGAAGCGTAAAGACAACTCAAGAACCTTTCTGCTTAAATCAAGCATCTCTTTTAGAAGGAAATCCTCTGCACGTCAAGCATGTTTTAAAAATGGGGCTTCAATCCTGTTTAATGATTGAAGAGTGTTTTGAGAGCATTGCTTGCTAGCTAGTTTTTTTTTTTTTACTTTTGCTATATTTATGAATATTTAGAATGCATGAGCTTTGCAATCTGTTCTGGACCTACGGATACACTTGAAGCAAACCGACAGATTTTGGTTTGAAAGTGATTTGAAATGAGACCTGTTCTTTTCTATTAGAAATTAAACTAAACAGAACAGGTAAAGCTACAAGCCCGCGATAGGGTTGTAGGCTATATAAATGTTCTGAAGGAAGAAGTTACCCAAAAAATGCATATTATTAATACAGACAGACTTCACACCCTGTGAGTGAGTGTGTGTGTAACAGGGTGGAGGCCGGGTACGAACCGGCGACCCTATGCACTGCGAGCTTTCGTTCAGTTGCAGCATCCATTGCTAGGGAGTTTATTTGTTCTGAGCGTCATCCTGCTAAGGGTTTCTGTAAAACACAGCACACTACTGTCCCACAATCCCCCAGTGTCCTCCTCAAGCAGGACAAGAACATTCGAGACTGGCCATGGTTGGAAAATACTCTGAAACTTGATTTTTTTGGCCCGCAGTGGAAATGAAGTAAAAGTTATATAATAAAAAGGAAGTCCTTTATTGAGATTACATGAGAACAGGACAAAATATATTTTGTACATATATTTTGATAATTGAGACTTTAAAGTCCCGTCAGTGCTTTAAGAACTCTAAACGGCACTAAGATAAAGCAGGACCGAGAGGAAAGGGTTACTAGCACAGACTGTGTAGTTCCAGTTGCATTGAGTGAGATCAGGGGCATACAGTGTTGAAGCTGTCTGTGTGTCACAATGCAAAGCACACATCTGCAGAACTCCGCAGTCACGTGACCCGAGCTGTACTTTCCCGCGGTGGTTCTCTGCAATCCCACTGTTTTGATGGACATGTTGCTCAACGCAGCCACTGTGATGCTTGGGCCCCAGATATCCCCTCATGATGTCCCTTGTGAAGTCACAGAGGTCTTTTTGCTTTCCCATGGAGGTTGAAAATAGCTCTTATACAGCTTGAACAGGATTAGTGGATTGCATGTTCTAACTGTACTTCCAGTCTCCTGGTTGTAGCAGAACCAATGAAACTGTCTATGAGAATTCTTTAGCAGAAGCTCTTAAAGTCCTGGTGACCAGCATGATTTCTGCCCTCTATTTGTTTGGGCTAATGAAAGCATTGTCTTCAGAAACACTTCAAAAAGCTGCACTCACCTTATCAGACTGCAAAACCATGCCATTTTAATCTTGCATTTTCTATTGATCAATTAATCATTCAATCTACGTGATTGATTAGTCACACCTGTTTGCAAATTGTATTGAAAGAAAATTACAAGTAAAAAAAGAAAAGTACAAATAAATTGCCAGTTGCACTACAACTCGGAACACTGCATTACAGAGTGCTGTTTTGGTATAGCGTAAGCTTTCAAGTTTCAAACTAACGAAGGTAACTTGCAGAGTGCTGTTTTATTTAGAACACTGCATTACAGACTGCTGTTTTTGTTTACTTGCATCTGTCACCCAGGTCAACCCTGCTTTATCAAAAGCAGTGTGAAATTGCGTACCCGACCCGTGTGACACCTGGTCCTGCCCAGGTAGGTTATGACCCGGGTAGATCATGCCAGTGTGAAAGGGGCTTTAGTTCAGTGTTCCTTTTCCTGATAGGTTGACTCTCCATTAACCATACCCTGCAGCAGAGAGTCTGGTGAAGTTGACCTTGCACACTGTCGACGTTACAATATTTAATGTAAAGGGTTATTACAGATTTCTGATTAAATGCAACTAGCAATATCAAAAACATAAACCAAAGACTGGACAAAGCAGTTCATTTTAAAATTGCACAGACTGAACATAAGAACATAAGAAAGTTTACAAATGAGAGGAGGCCATTCGGCCCATCTTGCTCGTTTGGTTGTTAGTAGCTTATTGATCCCAAAATCTCATCAAGCAGCTTCTTGAAGGATCCCAGGGTGTCAGCTTCAACAACATTACTGGGGAGTTGATTCCAGACCCTCACAATTCTCTGTGTAAAAAAGTGTCTCCTATTTTCTGTTCTGAATGCCCCTTTTTCTAAACTCCATTTGTGACCCCTGGTCCTTGTTTCTTTTTTCAGGCTGAAAAAGTCCCTTGGGTCGACACTGTCAATACCTTTTAGAATTTTGAATGCTTGAATTAGGTCGCCACGTAGTCTTCTTTGTTCAAGACTGAACAGATTCAATTCTTTTAGCCTGTCTGCATATGACATGCCTTTTAAGCCCGGAATAATTCTGGTCGCTCTTCTTTGCACTCTTTCTAGAGCAGCAATATCTTTTTTATAGCGAGGTGACCAGAACTGAACACAATATTCAAGATGAGGTCTTACTAGTGCATTGTACAGTTTTAACATTACTTCCCTTGATTTAAATTCAACACTTTTCACAATGTATCCGAGCATCTTGTTAGCCTTTTTTATAGCTTCTCCACATTGTCTAGATGAAGACATTTCTGAGTCAACAAAAACTCCTAGGTCTTTTTCATAGATTCCTTCTCCAATTTCAATATCTGCCATATGATATTTATAATGTACATTTTTATTTCCTGCGTGCAGTACCTTACACTTTTCTCTATTAAATGTCATTTGCCATGTGTCTGCCCAGTTCTGAATCTTGTCTAGATCATTTTGAATGACCTTTGCTGCTGCAACAGTGTTTGCCACTCCTCCTACTTTTGTGTCGTCTGCAAATTTAACAAGTTTGCTTACTATACCAGAATCTAAATCATTAATGTAGATTAGGAATAGCAGAGGACCTAATACTGATCCCTGTGGTACACCGCTGGTTACCACACTCCATTCTGAGGTTTTTCCTCTAATCAGTACTTTCTGTTTTCTACATGTTAACCACTCCCTAATCCATGTACATGTGTTTCCTTGAATCCCAACTGCGTTCAGTTTGAGAATTAATCTTTTGTGCGGGACTTTGTCAAAAGCTTTCTGGAAATCTAAATAAACCATGTCATATGCTTTGCAATTATCCATTATCGATGTTGCATCCTCAAAAAAATCAAGCAAGTTAGTTAGGCACGATCTCCCTTTCCTAAAACCATGTTGACTGTCTCCCAGTACCCTGTTACCATATAGGTAATTTTCCATTTTGGATCTTATTATAGTTTCCATAAGTTTGCATATAATAGAAGTCAGGCTTACTGGTCTGTAGTTACCTGGTTCAGTTTTGTTTCCCTTTTTGTGGATCGGTATTACGTTTGCAATTTTCCAGTCTGTCGGTACCACCCCTGTGTTAAGAGACTGCTGCATGATCTTGGTTAGCGGTTTGTAAATTACTTCTTTCATTTCTTTGAGTACTACTGGGAGGATCTCATCCGGCCCAGGGGATTTGTTTATTTTAAGAGCTCCTAGTCCCTTTAACACTTCTGCCTCAGTTATGCTAAAGTTATTTAAAACTGGATAGGAACTGGATGACATGTGGGGCATGTTGTCAGTATCTTCCTTTGTAAAAACTTGTGAAAAGTAATCATTTAACATATTTGCTATTTTTTTTTCTTCCTCTACGATTTTGCCATTTGTATCTCTTAAACATTTAATCTCCTCTTTGAATGTTCTCTTGCTGTTGTAATATTGGAAAAACATTTTGGAATTGGTTTTAGCTCCCTTAGCAATGTTTATTTCTATTTCTCTCTTGGCCTTTCTAACTTCCTTTTTGACTTGCGTTTGCAGTTCTGTGTACTCTTTCTGCGTACTTTCTTTTTGGTCCTTTTTTAATGCTCTGTAAAGTGCCTTTTTTCGTTGAATATTTTTTTTAATTGATCAGTCCTGTACTTTCCCTACCCTACTTGAGCTCCTAATATAGGTTCTGGGAACGTTATTCCAGTTTCTAATCGCATTCTTGCTTTTCGATGCGTTTTTCAAAATTTTTCCTGACCGCTATGCAACCACAGTTTAACAATCCCATTGCACACAATTGCTGTATGTTATCTAAAAATGCACTGTTCGGTATCATCAAAGCATATATATATATATATATATATATATATATATATATATATATATATATATATATATATATATATATATATGTGTGTGTGTGTGTGTGTGTGTGTGTTTACTGTAGTGTGCTGTCTGTAATTCATTCTGAGCACTTCAATCAAGTACATATTTTAGTACAAACACATTAGTACATTATCCTACTATTTGCTTAGATCAACGGTTCGATCGTCATCGTTTTATCATTACAGCTTTGTTCATCACTTGTTTATTGTGACATCATCAATTTACACAATATGTTGGATGCTCAATATTATGTAAATGTTATTTATTAAACCGTGTTTCCAAGCCCAGTGTATGTACTCTCTCAGTCTCTCCCTCCCTCTCTCTCTCCCCGGCACAAGCCCAATAACAACACCGCTGAGCCCCCTCCCCCGTCCCTTTCTCTGGCTCCTTTGGTTGCATTCCTCTCTTTGTATTTACACATCCGGGTTTCCCTACTGGCTGTGCTTTACTCTCCTCTCCTCACACAGAAGCCATTTTGGACTCAGTTCAGTTTCTTGCATGTCAATTTCAGACCTAGTGTCTCTCTGTCCATTTACTGTTTTAGGGGCAAAAGAGAACACGTTAACCACGCGTGCAAAACAATGACATTTCTGCAGGCACAGACGCGTTTATCCAACCAGCGTTAGTGTTTGGAAATGTTTGCTTCCTCGGTGGATTTTTTTGCATTTTAAAGTTTTGTTTTTTTCCAGTGCAATATTGTTGCATGCGGGCTATACGCACAAAAGCAAAGCAAACTCTTCCTCTGTACGGTGGATATTGATTGGGTGGGAGTTGGGTCATTGGGCAAATCATCTTTTTAAATGTTCGAAAAGGATACCAATACGCTTTTTAAAAGGAGACCATCTGGTGCCGTAGGGTTCTCTTAAATTTAAGGAATATGTTTGCGTCCTGGTTCACTTTTACACTTCTTTGGGGAACTTTTTGTGCAGGTAAGAATTTTTTATTCTTAAAAAAACAAATGTAAAAAAAAAAAAAAAAAAAAAAAAAAAAAAAATTAACTTTAGGTCCATGAGCACTGTGGCTGACGTCTTGGCAAAAAAGGTTTATTTGGTTTTTGGTTATTCTGATTTTTGTATTGAAACTTTGTTGATGTAACGTATGAAATACGTTTCATTGTGTAACTCATAGCATTTCTTTACACGCTGCAGGTTTAATGCAACTGGGTTTATGAACTGGGTCGAACTCGTGAACTAATTGTTGGCGGTTTTGCAAATAACTATTTTGCTGTTATTTTTAATTTTCATAATTAAGTTAACTATTTTTATAACGCTTGAAATGCGAGGTATCAATATTGGGAGATCGCTTTAAATCTAAAGCAGTGTAAATGTTGCATTTGTATTGGTTTTAATGTGTGTGTTTTGTGGTCAGTCGCTGTTGTCTAAGAAAGATCCCATTTAGGAAGCGGGTTTGTTTTTATTAATGAAAGGGTGTGATGTGGAGTGTTTGCTATTTTTATGGGATGAGTCATGTGGGCTGATTTGAAAGGGTGATCTAATAGAGGTTGTAAAAATACAAACCACATTGGTTTCACATTCCTTTGAGCTTTCGTTCCTCCTTTTGCAGCACCACGTGTAAGAAAGCATTGCTAAATTAAGTTTTATAAAGTCATGTTACATATATTTTGAAAATAAATCCAATGTAAGCATGGTGAGACGTGCCAGCGAAGCGGGTGGATTCTAAACGTGGGGTTTCCTATTTCAGTTATTTGTGATTTAAGATGCTGATTGCTACGATACTGCCTCGGTTGCAGATTTGCGAAAGCGGAGGGGGTTAACTTGCACAGTGCTTCCCGATGGGTTACCCCCATTCCTCCTTTAATGTATACATGTATGCATGCATTTATTATATACATTGCATGCTGATTCCCCCCTTGCCATTTACAGTAAACTAAACCAGTGTTTTTGCTGAGCAGTCGTTGAGACGTGCCGCATCTTTTGGTTTAATGGGCTGTATGGTTGCTTTGTTGCTCGATCAATCCCCTCCTTGTTTTGACGAGTTTGGGGGAGGGGTACCATTGGCATTTCAAACGATTTGTGCAGATTTCCATAACAATATCAACATAATTACAAAATATAAGTGTTATGGAAGTCGCCCCTGCCCCCGACGCGTTGATACACGGCAATGTGATAGGTTGTGTTTGTTGATTTGTTACAACGGCAATTAAAATAGTTCGCAACAGCGCGAACACTAGCGATCGGTTATAGTAAGCAACTCCGCGGTTTAGCGTTTGTGTCTCCCGGTAAAGGACCCGGTGGGCTTCATATCAGTTTCTAAACGTGTTAAACAGAAAATTGCGTTGCTGACACAGACGGAGGACGGAGATCGTGTCATTAGTTTGTTGTTCCTCCGGGAGTAGAGGTGGGCAGGGTCTGTGTGTGCAGAGCGGTAGAGGGTTACATTTTAAACAGGGACACACATCTCTTAGTTCTCTAGCCGCTCAAACCCATGTTGTGCTCGGATATGATGTACAGGAGCCACGTGAAGTTGTCTGGGCACATGCTCTTTGTTTTTCTCTGTGTCCTTCATTAATAATGCAAGGATTGTGCGCAGTGCTGTGTTACCGTGTCGTATGTATATTTGCATCCTAAATAAATACCGAGTTTATTTTGAATTGATTATTTTTTTTTTATCCTGTATTAGGTGATTTTATACGTTGCCTTGTAGATGTTTAGCTTTCCGAATTGTTTTAGAAATAATGACGCTGCTGAACGCGATGAGTTTGAAATACGTTCACTTGTTATGCATTGGCGTGTTTTAAATATACAATTGTGTAAAACAAACAACTTTGCAATATTTCACAAATGCATTAGTCAAAAACAAAGGGGCTGTTTACTTGGTGCACTTTTAGTAACTAGTGTTCGCTTTTTGTACGCCAGATTGGTCAAAATGCACAGTGCAGAGGCCATTAATATTGGTACAATAAACGTGTATGTGCAAGTTTGTGTTAAAAGCTAACGTTATACTTCGGGCGTATCTTCCCTGGCAGTGACTCAGTGAAATGAACTGATAAAACGCATCAGTACAGCACAGTGCATAATGTCGCGAACCGTATCAGGCGCCCAGCAATAGGTGTAACATTCATTAACACCCCTCCCCCGCCCTCGGCGTGTTTACCATCGTGCCAATGAGTATCACAGCAGCAGTCGGCTGGCGCATTGTATTGTATTATTGTCACAAAGTGTTTCGTTTGTTCCACATTCACTTAAATGTTATTGGGAGAAACGTAATGTTTGTAATTTGTAAACCCTGACCGTGGTAAGAGATCGCGTTGCAGTTAATACAGCCCGTTTATCACCTGATCTTTGCATCAGTGCACCTGGGCCGTGTTCTCCGTGCAGTTGCAGCACGCTTGACCACATTGCTGGAAGGAGAGAGATGGGTGAAGTGCTTTTAGACGTGTTTTATTTATTATTTTGTTACCAAAGCCTGCTACCTTTATATACCTGAATGTATTGTTGTCTATGGAAGAACAATACGCGGGGGTTGCAGTAACGTTTGCTCCGCTGCGTTTTGGTTTTGTTTGTCATGCCAGGGAAGGGGGTGTGAGGGGATGGGGGGGACGGGACGGGGGGGTTATAAAAACACCGTGGGGGATGGGTACAGAGCATGACTTCCAGCACGAGCTCAGATTTAAAAAGACAGTGTTTGTTTTTTGCAGACGACAAGGCTGTAATAGAGAGCAGCGTTTGTAGTCAGAATTTCTTCCAATACAAAACAATTTAAGCTTTATAAGAAGCACATCATTTGTGTTTATTTAAGCGCTTAATTGTTTTTACTTCAGTGGCACTCCGGATTGGTTAACGCTTATCAGTAGCTAGTATCTGTAAAACACACATTTTTGTCTCTGTTCTTATGAGCACTTTGGAGTAGAATATGCAAAATGAGCAGAAAATATGCAGGTAGGTGGCTTTTATGGCGCCTGAGTAATATGGGCATAACCTCCAGTGGGCTGGCGCCACAAAATGACGTTTTAAGAGTTAAAGCGAAAGTCACCGCTTGCAAAACAACACCTAGATAGACTTAATATCATATAAAAAATTACTTACAGCAGTAAAGTGAGAATCACGGCCGAGAATCACGTAGGAGAGAATATGGTCGCGGCACTTACAATATCCAGCACTACTTCTATTTATTTTTTAAACAGAACTGCTCAGAATGCTGCTAACAGTGCTTTCCTCACTGACACCCACTTGCTTAGAGTTTGTTGTAGCGTTTCAGGCAGGCTAAGGGGAGCAGGGAGCAGTTTGTCAGCAGCCGACAAGGCCATAGGTTTTCACAGGATGTTAAGTTCCCATAGGTAAGTTATGGCGCGGTCCATTCAGTGTGGCGTCAGGTAATGTTAAACACTGTTGCAGTAATATCAGTAATAGTGCTTATGAGGTAGTAGATGCAAAACCTTTTTTTTTTTTTTTATCAAGATCTGAATGAATTGGGGAAATAAATGACGTGAATAATTTTAGTTATATAAACAATTTAACGTATTTAGCTTGTGAAGGAATGCCCAAAGGGAACCTGGCTTTCTGTTAACGCTCACCCTAATGGAAATCCTCCAAGGCTTTTTTTTTACAGTTTGAGCAATTTTAGACCTGTCTCTAATATACCTTTTTATAGCTAAGATCAAAGAGGAAGTAGTAGCCAATCAACTTCATATGTTTATTGAGAAAAATAGCTCTAATTCGACTTATTGGGAAATGCAGAGTCTGGGTCTATTTCCATTCTGGTTTTATTAGACTCCTGCTACCGCTGGGGATATATTTTGTAAACATAGTGTGCATTTTCACAGCTAAGCTGATGACACACAGCTTTATTTCTGAGAAACCTGGAGATACCTTTTTGTGGTCTCTGATTTTAATTGAGTGTCAGTGATGTACAAATCGGCCTCAATTTTTTGTAGTTAAACTCAGATCAGAGAAGTTTTGATTTTGGGTTCTCTGCAAGAACTGGAATTTGCCAGTTCGCTAAAAACAGAGTTGAGTAGTTTAAATTCAAACCCAAAATCAGAGGCCAGAAATTTGGAATTCATATTTGATTCTGACTTGTGTTTTGAGGTTCATATCCTTAATGTCACCAAAGTGTCTTTTTATCATTTATGAAATATAGCTAAGATTAGGTCTCGTCTTTCACTGCCTGACTCTGAGAAGCTAACTCATGCTTTTGTCTCATCTGGGTTACCAGACCATGTCTTTCATATTTACAGCTTGTTCAAAATGCTTTAATGCTTATTTAAAAAAAAAAAAAAAAAAAAAAAAAAAAAAAAAACACATAACTCCGATACTGGCTTCTCTACACTGGCTTCCAGTACGATTTAGAGTTGATCATAACATCCTACTTTTGACTTGCAAAACACAACATAGCCTGACACCTGATTATCTAAAATAGCCTTTGTCCCTATATGTACTGAGGCATGCTTTAAGGTTGGCTGATTCTGGTCTTCTGTCCTTCCCAAAGATTGAGACAAAAAGAAAAGCAGAAAGAGCTTTTAGTTACAATGCTCCCAGATTGTGGAATGAACTATCATCTGCCATTAGAGATGCCGTCACTTCTTAATATTGAACTACCAGCTGCCATTAGAGATGCCGTCGCTTCTTAATATTGAACTATCAGCTGCCATTAGAGATGCCGTCGCTTCTTAATATTGAACTACCAGCTGCCATTAGAGATGCCGTCGCTTCTTAATATTGAACTACCAGCTGCCATTAGAGATGCCGTCGCTTCTTAATATTGAACTACCAGCTGCCATTAGAGATGCCGTCCCTTCTTAATATTGAACTACCAGCTGCCATTAGAGATGCCGTCCCTTCTTAATATTGAACTACCAGCTGCCATTAGAGATGCCGTCGCTTCTTAATATTGAACTACCAGCTGCCATTAGAGATGCCGTCGCTTCTTAATATTGAACTACCAGCTGCCATTAGAGATGCCGTCGCTTCTTAATATTGAACTACCAGCTGCCATTAGAGATGCCGTCGCTTCTTAATATTGAACTACCAGCTGCCATTAGAGATGCCGTCGCTTCTTAATATTGAACTACCAGCTGCCATTAGAGATGCCGTCGCTTCTTAATATTGAACTACCAGCTGCCATTAGAGATGCCGTCGCTTCTTAATATTGAACTACCAGCTGCCATTAGAGATGCCGTCGCTTCTTAATATTGAACTACCAGCTGCCATTAGAGATGCCGTCCCTTCTTAATATTGAACTACCAGCTGCCATTAGAGATGCCGTCGCTTCTTAATATTGAACTACCAGCTGCCATTAGAGATGCCGTCGCTTCTTAATATTGAACTACCAGCTGCCATTAGAGATGCCGTCGCTTCTTAATATTGAACTATCAGCTGCCATTAGAGATGCCGTCGCTTCTTAATATTGAACTACCAGCTGCCATTAGAGATGCCGTCGCTTCTTAATATTTTTAAATCAAGATTAAAAACTGTTTAGACTAGCATTTTATATAAAATATTAAGTGTTCTCTTTGTCTACTAATCTTTGGTGTTTCTAATTAATTTTTATTGTAATTTTAGTTGTTGCTGACTTGTAAAGAGCTTTGAGATACTGTGTATGAAAGGCGTATCTATCTATCTATCTATCTATCTATCTATCTATCTATCTATCTATCTGTCTATATCTGTACCTATTTATCTATATGTTAGAAATATAGTAGCATAATGGGGGGTGTGTTTTTTTTCTCACGTTTTTTCAAACGGTTTGCTTGGGTTTGTCCAGCGTTTTAGTTTGAAAGTTAGGATTGCAAATGTCATTTAATTAGTCTGGATTCTAGAGAGAGCTGTTGTGGTTTTAAAGGTCTTTTAAACTTGCATGATTGAGCTGGTGCATGTCTGACGCAGTACTTGCCAGGCTTTAACAATGCTAATGTTGCTGCTGCTGGTTCATGTGGTGGAAGTCTGAGGTGCTGGAGAGCTAAACCCCATGTGTGATTCTGCAAGACTTTTTTTTTCTGTCTTTCTCTAGAATGCAGAAGTGTGCCTCTCTGGTTCCAGGTGTTTATTGGCTGATGCATATTAAAAACCACAAAGATGAAAATGTAACTAATGTACACTTCTCTATTTGTATCTGCACTGTCTAGGTTTACGTATTTCATAACCTCCCCCAACCACAGCTTGAAATATTGAAGGATGTGTTGCAGGAACCACAGATTTGCAGTTTACCTCCAAAATAATAAACCCCACTTTCATTTAAACTTCCATTCTGAGTAACAAGAACATTTAAATACAGCAACATAACTAATACTGCAACATTATTCTGGCTTGCTTTAAACAGCCTGGACACAGCAGCAGCTTTAACGATTCATGTGCAAACCTCTTGAGTGATTGCTACAGTAGCACTGTTGTGGCCTTTTGATGTGGTGGTTGTAGCCACTGTTCCCAGAGTGATTATATATCTCTATCCCTATATACACACTCACTGCTGTGCAAAAGTCTTAGACATGTTGCCTTTTTCTATTCTCATGCATTATGAGCATCAACAATTTACTCAAAGCCTCCACTAGTGTTTTCTACTATAACAACCTTGACTTGCATAAAGAAGGAAAACATTGAGTGAAACAGCTTGCATCACTCGATTTTCAAGGTGTGGTATCCGAAGCATAATCAACAAGTACAGAGAAACATCATCTGTAAATGACAAACCCAGGACTGGAAGTGAATTGCATTAATAAGTGACTTGCATTCAAAAATTTAATTTTTAAATGAAAATGTAAATCTTATCAATTTCAATGAAATGGTCACCCAAAGCAATGGGATTTTAGTCTGAAGCCCAAGTCAGTTGTCTGAAATGTGTATAACACGGTGTTAGAGCACTGGCCTAAACTGGAACGCATAGGGACCGAACAAGTTCAGGCAGGCAGGCCAAGGGTGGCCTCAGAATCAGAGAACAAGTTCATTCGAGTCACAAGTCTGCCGAAACCAGTGATTAACTGTCCCTGAAATACAAGCTCAGCTAAATGCTACTAGAAGTACAGATGTTTCAACATCAACTGTTCAGAGGAGATTGCGTGAAGCTGGCCTAACTGGAAGAATTGCAGCAAAGAAACCATTGTTAAGAGTGCAGAATTACAGGAAGAGACTTGTCTGGACCAAAAAACACAGAAACTGGACGCTTGAGGAGTGGAAGTTGGTCTTTTGGAACGATGAGTCAAAATGTGAAATATTTGGGCCCAGCTGCCGAGTATTTGTAAGACACAGAGAGGGTGAGTGCATGAGTTCTGCATGTGTGATTCCTATTGTCAAGCATGGAGGAGGCAGTGTCATGGGCTGGGGTTGCTTTGCTGGTGGCAGAGTTGGTGATCTTTACCAAGTCCATGGCAAGCTCAACCAGCATGGCTATCATAGCATACTTCAGAGGCATGCCATTCCATCAGGATTACGGCTAGTTGGGCAGTCCTTCATTCTTCAGCAAGGTAATGACCCGAAACGCACCTCAAAGTTTTGCAAGATCTATCTGGCGAAGAAGAAAAGTGAAAGACAACTCAAACTAATGACCTGGCCTGCCCAGTCTCCAGACCTCAATCCCATAGAACTTGTATGGGACGAACTGGACAGAAGAGTCAAAGCAAAGCTACCCACAAGTGCCCTACATCTCTGGGAGTTGCTGCAGAACAGCTGGGAAGACATGTCGGGTGATTTCCTGCTGAAACTTGTTAACCGAATGCCTCGTGTTTGTGAGGCTGTTATTAAGGCAAAGGGTGGGTATTTTGAGGAATCCAAGATTTAGAGACAATTTTCAATTTTCTTGAACGTTGCTTTGATACTCCTTATGTTTTGTTTTGTATATTGTAACATGTGCTTTCATTTTCAAGTATTTACAGAATCGTATACGACGTAAAACATTGTCAATTATGAAAAAAAAAACTAGTTTCCAGCAAGTGCACTCAAACTTTTGACTGGTACTGTATCTAAGTGGCTAATTTGAAATATTGGCTTATACTGGTGTTGCTAATTTAATGACAACTACAGCAGACCACTGGCGGGCAGTTCAAGACCCTGCTGAGGACCGAGCCTGAAGCTAGCATGTGTTTCTGTTCATGCTGCCAACGATCTCGCTGCCCATGCGATTGTGAGCCTTTGTCGGCATGCCAGCTCCAAGGAATGCAATTATTGGGTTTAGTTTTTATATCCTGGAATACTTTCACAACAAAACCAGCTTTCTGAATCATTACTGTGCCATAACTTACTGTTCCTTTTTCAAGACTTCTGTAATTGCCACAACATCGATTCGTACTGTATGTTTGAGTCAAACTTTACATAGGAATCTGACAAGCTCTGCTAGCTTCTGCACCCTTGATTTTAGTGCTTGAGTGTGCATAGCCCTGTGCTTAGTAACATTCTATTGTCACCCCCTCTTCTACTGAGGGTTATGAAGCTGGCTGTGCAGTTATCAGTTAGCTGGTTGTTTTGCATTGGGACACCATGGGGGATGAATGGGTATTATCAAAGGGAAGCAGACCTTTTAAGAGGCTTGTATTTAACACAAGTAAAGCTGTCTGAAGTGATGATATTCTAGCATGCATTAGCTGAATATTTGATTTGTTACAGAACCCCAAATAGGGTCATTTTTAATGTTGCTTTAATTGTGTTTGACTGTTTACATGGATTTATGATGTGTAGATGCATTTGTTCTTCCAACAAAGCAGGGTGTAATGAGATTAAATTAAATTGCCTCGCAGTCCTGTTTATTCATGTTGAGTGTGATTCACGTTGTGCCCTAAATATCAGTAAAGCATAAATGACAGGTGTGTTCAGAATGTCCTTTTCTATTGTCCATTTCTATTGTAGGTACATAAGAACGGTCTGCAACAGATACATTCTGCAATGCTATGTGAACTCTAGAGGTCAGGACTATCCCAAAACATCAAGTGCGTGTCTGAGATTGTTTTGTGTCTTCATTAATGTATACCAGCACGTGCGTGCCTGCCATTTGAAATGGTTTTTCAATGCAAAGGCAGAGAATGGTGATTGGTGGGGGAAGGGGGTTGTCTGGTTACTGGTGTTCAGCCGCAGCCCTGGCTTTAGCTGACTTTTTGTTACTTGCTTGTGAAACGGCTTACTTCAGCCTGAAGAGACAGACGTGTCTCTATGTGGGATTGATGGCTTCTGGAGGCGTCATGCTCGAGACGTTAGACGCCTTTACCCCCCCCACTGGGATCTTTCTTTGTTGGCTGTTTGTATGCGAGTGTGAAAGAAAAGAAGCCTTGTCTGGAGGCAGCGCTGCCCCTGTGGGCCCCTTTGCTTTTGTGCCCCTTCATGTGTGCTGAGGTATGTCGGGTCACCGGGTTTTGTTTGTGGAAATGCGCCGGAGGGGTTCTGCTATATGTATATATATATATATATATATATATATATATATATATATATATATATATATATATATATATATATATATATATATATATATATATATATATATATATATATAATGCCTGTGTTTGTGTTTCTACAAACCCTGATGCTGAATGTAATCTATTAATACATTCTTAATTGAATAGGTAAGTAATAACAGAGAAGCCCATGCTGAAAATAATTGCTGTGCAGAATTCCCCAGTTAGGGAGTTAAGTACCTTATTTTATTGCCTTTTATTTTGCTTCATTTGAGCTCATTTCTTTTTTTCTGTGGTTTTAAAACTTCTTTTTTTCTTTCTTTCTTTGTTGAAGCAGCTCATGAAAACCCAGGCTGTGTTGCTAAGACAATCCTCAGCTATTGATGAGCATGCTCTCACGTTTCTGTAGGGCTATATTAGAAGATTCGAAGGGTCATTCGCTAGCCAGGAATTCGAAGATTGTTTTAACCCTTCGAAGGTTCGTCGGACGCCATTCACGCTCTGTGTAATGGCTTTTCTCTGTTAACAGAAATCGCTTGACCAGGTGTGAATACTGTAAGTCACACATTAAATGTCACTCGCATGCAACCTTCGATCTTTTGATTTGTATAATGCATGTTACTTAAACAAAAGTTGTTGTATTCAAATCCACTACCAAATTGTTATACGTAGCAACTCTGTATTGTGCTGCTGTTATGTATGAAGCAGGGTATAGTAACCAAAGCACCTATAGCGGTTGTAGTGCTTCAGTTAAATGATGTACTGAAAACCTTGTGTACAAGACAGTGTAAGAGAAGTGCTATGGTAGAATAATGCTCTAACACTAATAATTAATAAAAAAACAAAACAAAAAACTGAGCACCGTCCATCCCTCCCCAATCCAGCTTGTTTTAAACGGGAGCAAATGTCTTCATTCGCTATCTCGACAGCAAAGTGCTTTTATAGTGTAAGCTGTATTGAAAGAAATGTCTAGAAAACCCTCTGCTTGTAGGCACACAAGAACTGTCTGCAACAGATACGTGCTGTAATGCTACTCTATAGTTCAGGACTCTTGTTAAATGACCTGATGACAAAAAAAAAAAAAAAAAAAAAAAAAGTTGAATGCAAACTGTGCAAGAGACTGAGTTATCATGGAGGCACGCCGATCTCTGGGGTCACTTTACAGTCGTAAGTTTATATGGGTGGTAGTGGTAAAATGTGACCTGACTGATAACCTGCTTGGAACGTTCACTGTTAAATCAAGCTTTATTTTGCTTAGGTCCACTGCAGTTAGTGCTGCTGTAATGCAATTACGTGTAAATAAACATGTATTTTTATTTAAATTATAAAACAGGATTACTGTTCTATATGAGTGTTTTTTTTATTCCATTTAGATGGCTTACCTGTAAAATAATAGGATTTTCCATCAAATTTAAACAAGTATCTATGGTGACATCACCAGTAAAGTATGCAAATTAATACCATTAAAGGTTTGAACCTTCCTTCGGTGTTCCGAACCTTCGAAGGTCAAAATGTACCCTCCGATGCAGCCCTACATTTCAGTTTAATTTCCTTTGGGAAACAGGCTGGAGCAGATTGTAGCTTTTGTGCAATGTATGTAATTTGCTAAAACTGAACAGTCTATGCATTTTCAAACATGCAGTGGTATTGCACATTTCTAAAGACCTGCGTTACTGCTGAGCACACAGATTACTAATGCAGTTAATACATGGGGGGTGTGCTCTTCGCAATGCAGTGACTCTGGCTGTCTTATGCCCATCTTTTGTTTCTATTCCATTTCTGACACAAAAATGAAAACTTGAATAAGTTCAAAACAAACACTTTCATCCCATGGAAAGGGATAACAGTAGCATGTGGGGAATCAATGTAATCATGTTTCTCCGTTTTGGTTAATTTCCCAAGTGACTTTTTTAATGTCCTTTGTATGGTATACTTTTTAATGCATCTCAAACAACAGTGGATGAGTGGAAGATCACACAAGCGCTGCACAAGCACGTGGGTAAGAAGAGATCAGCGCCTCGTCTTTTGAGCTTCTAACTGGTGATCCCCCTGGGTACGGGTTCCAAAAGCTCCATGTTCTGGCACACATCCATTGCACTGGAAACACACTGGCTTTGCATTCGGTACAGTTGGTGAAATAAATAGAAGTATTTATTTGTCAAGTCATTGTTGAATCTATGGTTTTCACCATAGTTTTCTATTCTTACTAGCTGTGGAGAGAACCATGTGTTATATCACCTTAAATAAATAAATATCAACATGAGTAAAAAACTAATAGCGCACAGAGTACACAAAGTGGAGCTCAATTGAAGTGGCTTAGTGACTGGGAAGGTCTGGTGTGATGAGCACGCTGCTTTATCAGATGGAAAAATAAGACGTCTTAATCACAAAGTCATTTTGTGATGGTACTGTTTGGGTTATTGTGGAGGTGTTCATTTTTGTTTTTTCAGTTAATGTTTTTAGTTTTTTTGCTGTCTGTCTGCGGGCCACTTGGTTGTCCTTTGTTTATCCGGATGTGACCCCTGGGTTGCCAGTTAAATGGCCCTGCTGTAGATTATACTAAATTCAGCAATGTAAACAAACTGGATAGCCAAGCAATGCTGTTTTATTGCCCATGCGGGTGGTGTCTCTTGCTGAAGGTATGTGGAGGCCCATGTGTTCTTTGACACCCGGCACACATCAAGTCTCTTTTGAAGTGTATTTTCAACCCCCTCTGTGCATGGGTCTTCTCCTTTGGCAAGTCCTCACAGAAGCTTTTGCTCACGACTGTTGCGCTGTTGTGTGTAAATTGGGTTAACACGTGTGGAATATGTGTTGCACAGCTGCACATGTACAGGATAGCCCACCATTTCAGAAAGAGAATGAATAAGTACTGCCATGAAGTGGGCTAAATCTCTATCCTGTGTGTGTTTGAAACCTTGTTGCTTACATTTGCATGAAACGTTTGCATTTTTGTTCTGTTTTTATGGTATCAAGTTGTTCTCTCGTCACCAGCTGTGTTCCAGAACTGCCGAGTGGAGTAGTTGCTTGATAGCAATGTTGTGGTATTGAAAGGGGTGACGCTTGTATATTGTGAAGGAGAACCCTGCATTGTAGGAATTGGCAGCAGCTTTGAATGCTTTATTTTGAGTGTCCAAAGAAGTATTTCATACGCAATTAACAGTTTGCGGAAGTGCTCCAGTAAAAGACTATTTAAAAATAATAGAAGGGTGGCTAAGCATTGTATCAGATGCGATCCGTAATGGGCATTGCAGGGTTGAAATGATCTTTTAAAAGCACACGCGAAGATCACTTCCCTTGTAACGTCAAGAGGAGTCAATCGGGGAGTAGTTTCATTTAAAAGCCAGTCCAGGGGGTGCAACTTCACAAACAAAACAGCACATCTTTCTCTTTCGGTCTCAACCTTGTAAATGGAGCGCACAGCCCTGTGGTTCTAAGGAAGAGTCTGTGTGGTTAATCTCTTTCCCCTGGGTGCTGATTGCTCTTAAAGACGGAGGGGATTCCAGATATGCTTTCCTGTTGGCCTCTGCCTCAGTAAACATTGTTTGGGGTCCCCTTTCTTCTCTATACACAAGGCCAGACCCATTTCAGTGATGGATTTAGCACATGTTACAAAGAGAACTATTCAGCCACGTGATTGGATTTTAGTGATCCCAACCCTAAATCTACATAACCAACTGTTTCAGTACTTCACTTCCATACCTAAACGCTGACGGAGCCTTTGATTTCCACTAAAGATTAGACTGCCATCATTTCTGCACAACTTCCCCTCCTCACCTTTTAGACCAGGCTTGTATCTGTTGCTATAGTTTGAAATGTAGCTTCAGTAAATCGCAACACATCCTTACTTGACTTTGTGCTGCAGCAGACATTCCTTCAAGATCGTGGTTCGATATTAAACCTTTAAATGTGTAAACAGATTTATTCCTGAAATGCTGTACCAAACACCCCTTGAACTGTTTTTTTTTTTTTTATGCTGGTCAAATGTCGACCTAACAATTAAAGTAAAAATAGCTTATTTATTGTTTCTATTTATATATCCAAAAATATGAAAGATGAGATTAGTCCTGTAACTACAAATAAAAACAAACACAAATCTGAGCCCCCTCTCTTCCCCATTGTTGCCATGGTTTCAGGTTTAAGCTAATGGGTCATGTGGTGTTATCTCAATATTATGTAGTATGGCTCGGGCAGCAGTATTCGTGCTGACACCTCAGTGAAATGAATATTTGGGGCAGTTGGTCAGCCTTCTCCTGTACATTTTTATTTGAAGCAGGTAAAAAAAATAACATGGCAAATACTGTCCACATTCCCTATTCTGAATTAATGAGACGCCTGACCTCTGATTTGCTTTCTACGGCCTGCGGCAGCAGTGTAAAAAAGGTTGGGAGTGTGCAACGGTGTGTTTTTTTATTTATTTTTTTTGCGCTGTGGTTGTGTGGTTTTAGTTGTCTGGTTTCTTGCCAGAAGCTATAAATAGAGTTGTGTAAGAGTTAGCATCTGAATGAGGGGGAGCGGCAGGAAAGGAAAGGCCTCTTTTGGCGTCCAGCTGGCTGCCTGCCAAACCCTGGGTTGGCTCAGCAGATGAGTGTTTGAGGTAGTGTAGTAAAGAGTGCTCGCTGAGGATCTGTTTTCAGTGCTGAGGAGTTTGTGAATGAGTGGAGTCACAAGACACATTTTAATAATACAAATGATGAGAAATAATTTCACTTTTTTTGTGTTCAGATTTGTCTTGCCGAAAAAGCTGTGTTATACATGAATGTTTCTTTTATGCCGCTGAGTTGAGTGTGTGTGAAATTGTTGCTGTATAAATATTGTATAGCATGAGTGTGCAAGACAGTTTGGTTAATCTACTACAACAGTACCAGCGATTTCACAGATTGTATTCACTAACCATAGTGCAGTGTCAGGGTGGTTTTTGGTTTTAATCCATTTTGAGTGGCTGTCCTTTCAGATTTGTAATTTGTTTGTTCCACCATAAGTAGCAAATACGTGGTTTCATATGCACGTTTGTTTGTGATTTGCAAAGTAATTATCAGATCTGTAAGCCAGGTGAGAAGTGCTTTTCTAGTAAGAACCTGTACTGTATAGTAATATTCTAGTAGTACAGAGAACTCAAATGACACCTGCTGTATATCCCCGGAGAACCAGGATCCATCAGGATACTCATCAATCACTAGAAATAATTCATGAAGAAAGGGAATTGCTCAGCTGAAAACGCCCTCTTTTAACCCTGCAAGGCCCATTTCTGAATCGCATTTATTCGAAAGCATTGCAGCTGCTCTTGTTATTTCAGCCTCACAAGCCACTATTTTTCACATGCAGTACGTTGTGTTGTCAAGCAAAGAAAGTGTTTTGCACAAGAAAAGGAATCTGGTTACATAGTTTTTTCTCATTTCAAAAAATGCTTGGGCATTCCAAAGTTAATCATTAGCTTCAGCATTTCGACTGCTGCCTTCAGATAGATGGTAGAAATAGCCAGTTAGACTTTGTTTGAAAGCTGCACAGTGACTTGCAGATGGATGTTCTGATAGCATGTGTATATCTGGGCTGTACAGGGTACTGGAGTTTACCTGTACAGTGGATGTTCCGAGAGCTCATGTATACATGTATACAAGGTACTAGAGCTTAGTTGTACATAATGGGATTGCAAATCTTTACTGCCTTTTGTTTGTCCCCAGTGATTGCATGCCAACTCAAGCAGCGAGTTAGGACAGTGGGAAACATCAAAGATAAGCCAGAGATATAAATGAGATGGGAAATCCATTAGCAGTGGAATGCACGCGGCGAAGGTCAACAAAGCCGATTCCACACAAAGGAGAGGCTTGTGACTCTGCGTGCTGTGTGGACCAGGACCCTCCCTGTTTTCATTTGAATCAAAGTGCAAGTCTAATTTGCCAGTAAGTGTTAAGATTGAAACCCAGAGAATCCGTTAATGGGCTGTCTGCCTGCTGAATGGCAAATGGTAAACTACTTCTGCAAGAACATTATCTGTGAGTCAGAGGTCACATGACACAGTCAGCAGGCTGCCTGAAAAGCCCCTTCATCGGTTACTTTAAAGATTTTATTATGTTTTTTTTTTTTTTTTTTTTTTTTTTTTTACACCAAAAGACTCAAGTTGTAAAATCAATCAAGCAAGTCAATGCTTCTGAGATCTTGGAAATCAAGGACTTGCATGTTTAATTTGGAACTGGTCACTCTTACCTGGGAGAGTTTGAATTGGGGGCTTTTAAAGTAGTCATAGCAACGTCCGTCTTGCAGATGCTGCTGTGCCTTTAACAATAAGGATTGATTGCGCTGCTAGCAGACTAGATCAGTTGCGTGTAGCTGGGTGAAAAAAATAGTCTTGGAACCACATGACAGCTGTGTTACGCCTTGACACAACAGTTCACCAATCAGAGAGTTGAAGGGGCGGGTTTTCTGTGTTAAGCACGTAGAGAGACTAAAATGTTAAAATGACGGCTAAAAAAACAACAGATTATTAAGCAAAAATAGTAACTGTGAATGCAGGGGGTCTAAATAAGCTGGCGATCGGCGCAATCCACCGCCTGATACACTGGTAATACACTGGTAATACACTGGTAATACACTGGTAATACTAATACATTGCACTGGCTGCTTTATCAAAAACAAATTACGATTATTTTCAGGCATTGTCATTCAATCCATTTCTTTTGTTATTGTACTGTAAGGTGATATATAGTACATATGCACCAAAAATAAGAAAAAAGCGTATTCCTTTTGTTGTGATATCGTAAAAATATGTACCCAGGTGCTTGTGAGATATTGGGGGTTCATTTATAGAGGCTGTACAGCTTTAAGAAGAAGGGTGTGATGGAATGTCAGCTGACATACAAATGCTTCAGTGCAGAGGTGCTGGATTATTACACTGCGATTTCATGCAACAGTTATGATGGTGACCAAACGTGTGTGAATACTGTTGTGTTAATGAACAGTTGCATTCAAAAAGTGTAGAATAGCAAAAAAAGACATGCATTCACAAAATGCCCTGAAAACTTAACATAAAGAAAACAATTTAAATGAAGCAGTAAGCTCAATAATTACGCTGAAAAAGAAGTAAAAAGGTTACGTTTTTGCGTGAACTCCAGTAATCCTGCGTTCTCTTTCCCCAGTGAAATCATAGAGTACCTAAATAAGCACAGGAATCTACCATCATAAAAAACAGTCAAGAAAAAGAAAATGTAGAACATAAAGCGCAACCAGATCTAGTCAGTGAAAGACATTGCATTAAATTCTTTGTCATATTGTATGTTTAAAATAAGTTTATTTTTCTGTTAAATGTTCCCCGCAATAATGTTGTTAAATAAAGGGTTAAATACCCTTCTGTATGGATGGTCCACATCCTCTTTCTCTGACATTTAACCAATATTAAAGGTACAACACTTTATTCTGTTACCATATATTTAACGTAGTGTGTGTGTGTGTGTGTGTGTGTGTGTGTGTGTGTGTGTGTGTCTGTGTGTGTAGTCTTGTGTGACAACCTCTGAACTCAGTGCATTCTTCAGACCCTTGGTGTCCCAAAAGGTCCACACATCTAGTTTTTTGTCATCTTCCTTGTTCATATTTCTCCGTTTTGCTTGAGACCCTTTGAGTCCAGTGGCATTATCTCTTCTTCTCCCTGAGAACCTTTGGATCCAGCGCCAGTCCCTGGGATCCTTTTAGCTCCTTTATGCTTTGCATTCCAAAAGTCTTAGAGCCTGTTCCCTTCTGGTCCACAGCATTGTTATCTTGTTAGCTTGCAGTCAATGCTGGGCAAGAAGCTTGTAGACGCAAGGACTCTATCAGTTGTAAGCAGTACATGCAATTTGAACCAAACAGTCTGCTATCTGCAATTTTAGTCTCTTTTCAGAAAAGAACACCAGTATAGCTCTGCCAGTCCAGATGCGTAGCAAACTGCTAATAAATTTTCGATCCATGTTTGCCAACATAGAGTAATTGAGCTAAAATGAAAAAAAATCTATTATACTTCTTCACCCTTCTGATGTCCTGTTACGTCGTCTCTCTTATACTTTGTTTGAGCACCAGAACTAGTGACCTGTTTACATAGTGCAAGTTGTCTGGTGTTCCTGAATTCCTTGTGAAAATGGATTAGAGTACCTGGGTGCGTGACTCTGTGGGTAGACACACTGGAGGCTTGTATTGTACTTCAGTGCACAGCATCCCTTTGGACTGTCAATGTCATGCCCTGAAACACATTTCTTAATGCTACTTATTTCTTCCTCTAAACTCTAACACCTCCGTCCCTTGCTGTAAACTTTGTGTCTCCTCACAAACTTGTTATAGGCCTCTGAGCGGGCTTCGAAAGCTTTACTGAGTTGTAAGTGTTGCTAGCCCATCATTTGCTTGGCCGTCGTCTGTCGTTTTCTGCAGCGCTTTCCATGGGCCCACAACAACACGTATGTCAGTAACAATGCATCCCTGCCACGGCGGTGTATGCTGTAGCTTTGTCATGTTCTATTAAAACGGATACCCTTGCAGCCCACTGTGTGCTAATCTTCACTGTAAGCAAGAGAAGTGTAAGCAAGGTGAAGCTGCCAGGGGTGCTTTGTTTCTGCTCACAAACTCCCATTTCTAGTTTTTATTAGATTTGCTTGTGTGTGTTTCTTTTCCTCTCCTTTTCTTTGTTAATCTTTGAGTTCAGGTCTATTCACACTGGACACGACGAGACAAGAGAATGTGTGGTACGACACAACAAAAGATAAAGCATGTTGTTTTTTGATAGGAACTATTCTCGCTGCCTGCGATTTGCGACGGGGTGACAATGGAGCGAAAAAGAAATAGGATTGGTGTCTGTTTTTGCATTTGTCACGTGGCAGCTAAGGAAATGACCAATGAGGAGCATCTTCCATTCACCTTTTTTCAGGAAACTGCAGAAGTGAAGTTAATTCTTGCAGTATGAAAATACCCAGGGCTGTGTAACAGAATTACAAAACCCAGCGATGAGACAGAGATAATGTTGTTTGATCACGGCACAATCGCGTCTGCTGTGAATAGACCTTTATTTCCACTAGACTGTCTCCTTTCTGTTTGAATGTATTGAGCATGGCAAGTAAACTGAAAAACTTTTTGTTGAAGCACATGATAGGAAAGCACTTGTGCAATAAAACTGCAGATCTGCTTTCCAAGTTGCAGACCATCCTCATCATCGGGAGTGTCTGCTCTGTTACATCAGGTGTCACACTTGTCATACAATCATCTTTTTAGTTTATGGACACTTGTGTGCTAATTAACTGAGGAACACTTCAGTTTTATTTGTTGCAAGGCCATTCCATGCAAATTGTACATCTGTTACAAAACTACTCAGCCACTGATTTTTATTTAATTTTCTAGATCAGCCAGTATCTGTTTTTGTAAAACATTATTATGGATACATGTGCTTGGTGATTGTGTTGCAGATGGTTTCCTTGTTGTTAAACTGTTCATTCCCATCTGTGTCGTCCTGAATGAAGTGCAGTTGTATCCACCATCAAGTTTGAAGTAGTGAAGCACTGTTGGGTTTTAGTGGCTGGAAACCTGCCCTATACCGGAGTACAGAGCCTTATCTTTTTCAATCAGTCCTCCTTTTATTGTCTTGAAAGAGTACAAACACAGGCCAGGTGGGTTCTGCCAAGAACAGCTCTGAGTTCACAAGCAGCCTGTCAGAGCGACATGGAAGACGGGTTGCCAGTTACAGTTAGCTTAGCAGGCTGGCTTTGGCTCAGCAAAACAGTGCCCTGGGTTTCTGGCCAAAGAGGCATGCGAGTAGCTGTGGGAGCGTGTGTTTATAGAGTAGGGTTTACTGCTTTGAGAGGAGAATGCACTGTAGGCTTTTCTTTCCAGTTCATTAAAGGAAAAGCACCTTTTTGTTTTTGGTTCTTGTTCTTGACTGACTTGTTACCTGAAAGCACATCTAAATGTGCATTAGGGCAGCCAGATTCCTGTGAAGCAGTGCAAATGCAGTTTCAGGGGAGAGTAACAGTTCTGACTTTTCTCTATTCCCATTGCTATTCAACATTACAGGAGGGGGCAATATCCCACCTTTTACAGGCACCAATCAATACACATACATTAAGTTGCCTGATGCGTATAAATTAGTGATGTCGAAAGTGCAACTTAATTAGCTTTATTTGAAGCTCAGCCAAAAAAAGTATTCATTGCCCCATTCAGAGACAAGTGCAGATCACATCTGGTTTAGCGCAGTTGTGAACACTGTGTGAGCCTGCCTTCTTTTCAAAGCGTTGTCTAGCATTTGAATAGTGCATAATTGTGAGATCTGTACTTTCTCTAGATATCTGTTCAAACAGCAAAGACGCATTTAACCTTTGGCTTCCAGGCAATGGCAGCACAAAGATAGACTTCAAAGACAGGGCCAGGAACAGCGACTGATCCCAGGCAACAACCCTCCATTTTGCTGGATATCAATATCCTGAAGCCAGTCCAGCAAGACGCATGGGGCTGCTAACTTATACAGACCTCAATCTGTAGTGTGAAATCTTTTTTCTTTTTTGCAATCGTTTGCGGGCCTCTGGGGGCTATATTCCAGTGCCATTCTTGTAGCACACCCTTGCTACACAGTCTGAGAGCTCGATGCTGCATTGAGAGTCATGTTTGAGTTCCTACATTTTATTACTTACTTGAGGCCCTTTAGACAGAGTGTATCATTGGCCAGGACTGCAGAACAAACAGCCCTCTCCTCCTGGTACAGCAAAGCATTATTTCCCAATCTGCTCGTTCACTGTTCCTCTCAGACTGCTGCAGGTTAAACTGTAGTGTGGGCAAGATATCCCAGCTGCTGGTCATGGGAGATTATGCTTCTGTGTCTTCCAGTGAAGCCACACCTGTTTTATAAACCACCACAGTTTGTTCTGCATATCGACCCAGCCCAGTTTTTGTTTTTCACAATAGAGTGAAGACCAAATAACTAAACTCCCAACTTGGTGATGAGAGAAACTTTCTTTCTTGAACAGTTCTCATTGACTGGCTTATTGTATCTCTACACCACGTTTTCATAATTGATGACAGGAATAATGACATGGAAAATGTGCTCTTTTTTTTTTTTTGCAGTCCATTTTTTCAGCATTTGTCAGGCACATCGGGTCCAATTTATTTTCACACGCGCTGTTTAAAAAAATAAACAAACATATATACCGGTCAAAAGTTTTAGAACACCCCCATTTTTCCAGTTTTTATTGAAATTTAAGCAGTTCAAGTCCAGTGAATAACCTGAAATGGTAGGTTACCAAAAAGTGAAAAATAATGTACATTTAAAAAAAAAAGGCCTTTTTCAGGGAACAAGTAATGGGTTAACAACTTACAGCTGTTCTGCAGCAGTGGAAGTAAATTAAGCCTTGAAAGTTGATGCAAACAATTGGTGTCCCAACTTTTGTTGATTACTTACAAACCCTCCGACTGTATAAAAGCAGTGCTGGAACAGACTGTTACTACACCCTCTTAAGCATTATTTGGACAGTATTGTACTGCAGGAAGTAATATATTGCTATCATAATGGTGAGAAAAAGACAATTAACAAAGGAAGACAGGCATACCATTAAAACCCTTAAAAGTGTAGGTCTTTCCTTTACAGAAATTGCAAAGAAAGCCAAGGTGTCGGTGAATACAGTTTCCTACATCATCAGAAGGCACTTGGAAACTGGAGGAAACTGACAGGAAGAGGTCTGGCAGACCCAAAGCCACAACAGAATCAGAAGACAAGTTTCTGAGAGTCAACAGCTTGCGTGATAGGCAGCTCACAGGACAACAGCTTAACACTGGTCAAAGTAAGCAAGTCTCAGTTTCAACTGTGAAGAGAAGACTTCGAGCTGCAGGTTTGAAAGGTCGAGTGGCAGTAAGAAAGCCATTGCTAAGATGGCAAAATAAGAAAAAGAGGCTTCCCTGGGCCATGAAGCACCACCAGTGGACTACTGAAGACTGGAAGAAGGTCTTATGGACCGGTGAATCAAAATTTGAAATCTTCGGTTCATCACGCAGGGTTTTTGTACGCCGTCGAGGAGGCGAAAGGATGGTTCCTCGGTGTGTGACACCAACTGTCAAACATGGAGGAGGAAGCGTGATGGTCTGGGGCTCTTTTGCTGGATCCAGAGTCGGTGATTTGCGCAGAGTAAGTGACACCCTGAACCAAAACGGCTACCACAGCATTTTGCAGCGCCATGTAATACCCTCTGGTATACGCCTAGTTGGTCAGGGGTTCATCCTACAGCAAGATAATGACCCAAAACATACCTCCAGGCTATGTCAGTACTACCTTAGAAGAAAAGAACAAGACAGTAGGCTTCAAATCATGGAATGGCCAGCACAGTCTCCAGACTTAAACCCCATCGAGCTGGTTTGGGATGAACTGGACAGAAGGGTGAAAGCAAAGCAACCTACAAGTGCAACACATTTGTGGGAACTTCTGCAACAGTGTTGGGAAGAACTTTCCGAACAATATTTGATTTCCATTGTAGAAAGAATGCCACAAGTGTGTTTGGCTCTTCTATCTGCAAAAGGTGGCTACTTTGAGTCAAAAATGTAGATAAAATTTTGTTAAATAAAACAATTCCATGATTTCTTTTTTTTTATCTCCAATTGTTTATTTGTTCTATGTTTTAATTTCAGAGTACGTTGAGAAAGAGAGAGAGAGAGAATATATATCAGAGTAAAACAGGTTTAAAAGGCATTGCATGGCAAAATGACATCAGTACTGCATCTCCAGCCAAGCCCCACCTCTTGTTCGCTGTAAATGTAATAATAAATTGATAAAAACTGATAAATTCTCTCCTGATCACTCGTTTCATCACCCAACTCCTCAATAATGTGATCCAAGTCATTATTATTACTATAACATCTCTGCAAATTTCTGTGATATTCGTTGAGCGCTGGATGCGGAAGCAGATATCTCCTCTGTTTGTATCCATCGTTATCTCTGTGGTGCAGCTGCTAGCTCTGTTTCTCACACGCCCCTTTTTTGTTTCTTTCATTCGGCTCCTGCCGGTCTCACCTGGCCATTGAATGGTTTTCTCTGTTTTCTGGAGAAAAAACGACTAGAGACCTGTGCTTGACGTCTTTTTGATGTCGGACAGGGTTAGACATCGGACTGGAAAGGGAAAATCGTAATGTCAGACCTGGTCCGACACCGGACTGCAAAGGGTTGAATTAGACATCAGACCCATCATTTTTAAAAGGTTCCAGAAACATAGTGGTGGTTATTGTTCTGATTAGGAGGAGTAAGTAGGAGCACTATATTTAGAGTTTGTATTTGTGGTTCATTCCGAGTTTTACTGAAAAATTACCAGATTTTTATCTGGACTTCATTACTGATTTTTTTCTGATTTTTATTCAATATTATTCCGGTACTATTTTCTAGGAAATACACAATAATTTGATTAAAATGATGTTTTATTGTGACTCCAACATTGTAATAAGCAGCCCTACACTGTATCCTAGGATAGAGCGAATGTTTAGACATCAGAGGATCAAATAACATTTAACTGTGATTCTCACTTCACAAACACATTATCACCTGATTATGTTGGCCAATCAGAGTCTGATTATTGTGGCAATTGCTCGGTGTAGTAACCTCTAGCTTGATTAAAAACTAAATTGAAATACATATTTATAATTTCATTTTAAATGTTTACCGTTTCTCTCCCAATTTGAAATGCCCAGTTGTATTTAGGCTCCGCACACTGCTACCACCCCTGCACTGACTTGGAGGCGGCAAAGACGAACACACGCTGTCCTCCATAGCGTGTGCTGTCAGCCGTCTGCTTCATTTCACTCTGCAGGCCTGCCGTGCAGCCACCTCAGAGCTACCGCGTCGGAGGACAACGCAAATCACAGGCAAGCCCGCAGGTGCCCGGCCAGTCCACAGGGGTCACTGCTGTACGGTGAGCTGAGGACACCCTGGCCGACCTAATGATTTAAAGGCGAATAAACCTGGCTTGTTTTGTGCTGGTGTCACGTTCATACCATCTGTAGATTTATTATTTCCATCAGCAAACATTAGTAAAGTACCAGCTAACTTGAGAAAATGTGGCTTCGACTTGCACAGATTGGTTTATCGTACATGCCGGGGACATTAACCCTAATCAGAAACCAGACCTGCTATGCATCATATTCGACATGTAAAGCGTGTATACTGAGACCCCCCCCCCCCCCCCGATGTATTATTTTATTTATTTAACCAAAGTTTCAATTCAAAACAATTTATCATTTTTTATTTATTTATTTATTTATAATAATATCCCTGTTTTAATACATAGAAAACGTGGAACACATTGTTGTGTTAGAGCAAATTTAATTTAGCTTTGGCCTTTAAACTGTAAACTACACAATTACTGCTACAGACAGGAATACAGTGTTATATTCATAATTAATTGGTGTTTATGGAGCAGGTTTAGTTTATCGAGGCAATAGCTGTATGTATTTATTTATTTATTTATTTATTGGCAGTGCTATGTTTCAGATTCTAGTGAAATTTCATAAGGAGCATGAAGTTTGTTTTAAAATACATATGATGTTGGCGGGTTATCTCCACAAAGCAGAGTCATAGTCAGCCTACTCGGGACATGTGTGAATTTCAAAATCCGACCCACACTGCCAAGCTGTGAGGATCCAGTGCCACAGTGAGGCAGCTGCTAATCCGACCCACACTGCCAAGCTGTGAGAATCCAGTGCCACAGTGAGGCAGCTGCTAATCCGACCCACACTGCCAAGCTGTGAGGATCCAGTGCCACAGTGAGGCAGCTGCTAATCCGACCCACGCTGCCAAGCTGTGAGGATCCAGTGCCACAGTGAGGCAGCTGCTAATCCGACCCACGCTGCCAAGCTGTGAGGATCCAGTGCCACAGTGAGGCAGCTGCTAATCCGACCCACACTGCCAAGCTGTGAGGATCCAGTGCCACAGTGAGGCAGCTGCTAATCCGACCCACACTGCCAAGCTGTGAGGATCCAGTGCCACAGTGAGGCAGCTGCTAATCCGACCCACGCTGCCAAGCTGTGAGGATCCAGTGCCACAGTGAGGCAGCTGCTAATCCGACCCACGCTGCCAAGCTGTGAGGATCCAGTGCCACAGTGAGGCAGCTGCTAATCCGACCCACGCTGCCAAGCTGTGAGGATCCAGTGCCACAGTGAGGCAGCTGCTAATCCGACCCACGCTGCCAAGCTGTGAGGATCCAGTGCCACAGTGAGGCAGCTGCTAATCCGACCCACGCTGCCAAGCTGTGAGGATCCAGTGCCACAGTGAGGCAGCTGCTAATCCGACCCACGCTGCCAAGCTGTGAGGATCCAGTGCCACAGTGAGGCAGCTGCTAATCCGACCCACGCTGCCAAGCTGTGAGGATCCAGTGCCACAGTGAGGCAGCTGCTAATCCGACCCACGCTGCCAAGCTGTGAGGATCCAGTGCCACAGTGAGGCAGCTGCTAATCCGACCCACGCTGCCAAGCTGTGAGGATCCAGTGCCACAGTGAGGCAGCTGCTAATCCGACCCACGCTGCCAAGCTGTGAGGATCCAGTGCCACAGTGAGGCAGCTGCTAATCCGACCCACGCTGCCAAGCTGTGAGGATCCAGTGCCACAGTGAGGCAGCTGCTAATCCGACCCACACTGCCAAGCTGTGAGGATCCAGTGCCACAGTGAGGCAGCTGCTAATCCGACCCACGCTGCCAAGCTGTGAGGATCCAGTGCCACAGTGAGGCAGCTGCTAATCCGACCCACGCTGCCAAGCTGTGAGGATCCAGTGCCACAGTGAGGCAGCTGCTAATCCGACCCACGCTGCCAAGCTGTGAGGATCCAGTGCCACAGTGAGGCAGCTGCTATTGTACTGGGTAGAATCCATGATCCAGCTGCCATAATGATAGTGATGACGATTGTGGGATTCAGTTAACTGCACTGCATACAGATGATAGTGATGTCGATTGTGGGATTCAGTTAACTGCACTGCATACAGATGATAGTGATGACGATTGTGGGATTCAGTTAACTGCACTGCATACAGATGATAGTGATGTCGATTGTGGGATTCAGTTAACTGCACTGCATACAGATGATAGTGATGACGATTGTGGGATTCAGTTAACTGCACTGCATACAGATGATAGTGATGACGATTGTGGGATTCAGTTAACTGCACTGCATACAGATGATAGTGATGATCCAGTTCAGTTAACTGCACTGCATACAGATGATAGTGATGTCGATTGTGGGATTCAGTTAACTGCACTGCATACAGATGATAGTGATGTCGATTGTGGGATTCAGTTAACTGCACTGCATACAGATGATAGTGATGACGATTGTGGGATTCAGTTAACTGCACTGCATACAGATGATAGTGATGACGATTGTGGGATTCAGTTAACTGCACTGCATACAGATGATAGTGATGTCGATTGTGGGATTCAGTTAACTGCACTGCATACAGATGATAGTGATGTCGATTGTGGGATTCAGTTAACTGCACTGCATACAGATGATAGTGATGTCGATTGTGGGATTCAGTTAACTGCACTGCATACAGATGATAGTGATGACGATTGTGGGATTCAGTTAACTGCACTGCATACAGATGATAGTGATGACGATTGTGGGATTCAGTTAACTGCACTGCATACAGATGATAGTGATGTCGATTGTGGGATTCAGTTAACTGCACTGCATACAGATGATAGTGATGACGATTGTGGGATTCAGTTAACTGCACTGCATACAGATGATAGTGATGACGATTGTGGGATTCAGTTAACTGCACTGCATACAGATGATAGTGATGACGATTGTGGGATTCAGTTAACTGCACTGCATACAGATGATAGTGATGACGATTGTGGGATTCAGTTAACTGCACTGCATACAGATGATAGTGATGTCGATTGTGGGATTCAGTTAACTGCACTGCATACAGATGATAGTGATGACGATTGTGGGATTCAGTTAACTGCACTGCATACAGATGATAGTGATGTCGATTGTGGGATTCAGTTAACTGCACTGCATACAGATGATAGTGATGACGATTGTGGGATTCAGTTAACTGCACTGCATACAGATGATAGTGATGACGATTGTGGGATTCAGTTAACTGCACTGCATACAGATGATAGTGATGACGATTGTGAGATTCACTTCACGAATGGAGCCATTTCACATTCAATCAAAACAAACACATTAGAACATCGAAACAGTTATCGTCTTAATTTGTACAAACAGATATTAAATTATCTCTGAGCATTTCCTACTTTGCTTGGGGCTAAATTATATTAGAAAGCGGCACATGTTCTGCCTTTGTAATTCAGATGTTGATAGGGTTTTTTTTTTTTTTTTATTAAAAATCTTTTAATAGTTTTATTTGAAGCAGTATTCCTACAAGCATCCTTACATTGGCGTCCTGTGTGGCTCAGGATCCTGTTTAAGATTAAAAACCCTTTAATGCAGTTTTATTTTAACGTAATTTTATCCTCTATCTTTACTGTTTCTCAGTGTTATTTTCTATATACATTTTGTTATTTGTATCTGTAACCTCTGAGGCAGTTTTATTGCAAAAGGGAACTATATAAGGAAGAGAGGATTTAAACAACAAAAATGTACATTAAGCTGTGTCTCATTGAAAACTGCAGATGATTCAAATCTCATCTAATATGCTGTGAGTAGATGTTTTGAATACTCTTTAAATTGCATTGTGCCAATGAAGCACGACAGACCCGCGCACGAGTCCTCTCTGAAGCATTAACCCTTAGTGATCCATTTATTCAGCGCCTGTTAGGCGCATCGGCTTCAATTTATGTTTTCCCCCACCCCACAGTAAGAGGTTTAAAAGGCACTGCATCTCCAGCCAAGCCCCACCCCCTGTTTGCTGTATTTATCACATACCTCTTCATAGACGTGCATACTGATACTCGTTTTATCACCAAACTCCTCAATAATGCGATCCAAGTCATTATTTTATTACTGTATCATCTCAAAAAGCCCAGTGATGTTCTTTGAGCGCTGGATGCGGAAGCAGCTATCTTGTTTGTTTGTGTCCATGTTGTGTCTGTGATATTCTTTGAGCGCTGGCGGAAGCAGCTATCTTGTTTGTTTGTGTCCGTGTTGTGTCTGTGGTGCAGGGGCGATGTGTATTGCTCAGATCCGCCCCTTTTTTCCGGCTTCTCTCGGCTCCTATCGGTCTCACTCTGCCATTTTGAAAGGTTTTCTCAGCTTCTTCTGGAGAAAAAACGACTAGAGCCCTGAGCTTGACGTCTTTTTTTTTTTTTTTATGTCGGACAGGGTCCCACATTGGACTGGAAAAGAAAAATTGTAATGTCGGACCTGGTCCGATGTACCGCAAAGGGTTAAGCTTTGATTAGTAAGCTAACAAAGGGGTTCTATGAACTGACTGACTGTCTGAAGCAGGGGTGGCCAACCTTTCACAGACCAAGAGCTAACAAAATAACATGTACAGTGACGAAGAGCCACAAACTTTAAAAAGTGTTTCATTTAGCATTTCACAGATATGTTTTAGAGCAATTACTATCACACACTGTTAAATGAAGCTGACCTTTATTTTTTCCAGTACATATGTAATATTTATATCAAAACAAATATATTTTCCCTGTGTATAAAAGCACAGTTTTGTTTTTGTTTCTTATTTGGGAGAGTAGCTCTATCGTTTATTTTCTTATACCGCATACAGGCAGGATCTCTACTCAGTGTGACTGGCTTTTGGCATTCTTTACTAGGCACATTGTTCTGAATGCAGCTGTAGTTCAGTGTCACTATATTAGATCTGAGATGGATACGTTCTACCGTGTGATGTGAGAGCTGCAGCTCTGAAGTTTGCTTTTGCAGTCGATTGTTGTTTGGACATAGGATAGCAATAACATTCCTAAGGCAAGTTTTCACAAACTCCCCTTCGGAGTAGGGTTTTTTTGCATGGTCAGTGTTCCAGGCCACTTGCTAGGAATAGGCTAGAGTCGCGGTCTCAGATTGTTTGGCAAATTTGGTCAGCATTTGCGTCAGTTTGTCCTTTTTGCTTTTTACCAATAGCAGTACATTTTAATGGGTACATTTTAATCCGCTCCGATATGAAAATGAAATGCTGTCTTTCAGATAAAGCTCGAAAGATGTATTCATGAACATATCTAACATTAGCAGAAACACCATATTTAAATAGTCATGCGTTACATGTGCCATTTTCATCGTGGCGGTTCTAGCGTCAAATTTTAAAGACAGAAGTTCATCGTCTTTTGGTAATTCTTTGTCAATGCAGGCATGGTTTGTAGTGAAATAACGCTGCAGATTTGAACTGCGACATGAAGGCAAGTGCCTGGTTTCATATTTATTTATTTATTTTCATTGATCTGTTTTTCAGTCCTGGGGACAGGTTCTTAGTACAGCAGGCAGAATACTGTCTGTGCTACAAGTCCTGCAGGATCACAAGTACAATCCTGCCTGCAGATAATCAGTACAGCTCCTCTCCCAGTCTAGTGTGTGTGTGGCTTCATTGCACGGGTTTAGCGCTTTACTGTCCACACAGTGTGAAGCAAGGGCATGATGGGCGACAGCGTTGGTGGCCTGTGCGGATTTCCTTAAGATGATTTGCTTTGCCACTGTTGACATGGTGACAGTGCTGCTTTGAACACGCCCTACGTAATCAGAAGCCTCCAGTTTCCATTGTTATTGTTAAATTTGGTGCTCAGAAATGTAAATCTTGTTATAAAAACCCATGCAAGCGTCTCCGCAAAGGCTCTGTAAATGAACTTCTCCCCCGATAAAACCGTTTGGAATCGCTCCAAGTTTCCAAGGATATCAGTTGTATTATATTAGCACTGGTTCACTTTGGAGATGGCAAATAGCATGTTTAAACCAAGCAGTGGGAGGGCTCTTGCTGTAATTTCACCTGAAGGTTAAAACATGGTTGTGTAACAAAATACACGACCACTTGCACGTTGTAAAGAGACGCAATGATTGGTACGTGTAGTACAGTTGGCCCACGTAATATCGCCCCTCTTTATATCACCACCCCCTCGTACTGCCAGCTAACAACAAAAACAAAGTTATGCAGTAACCTTTGACTCGCTTTCCTAATTAGTTGTTAACTGAATACTCATACCAACCACTTCCAAACCAAAACAAAGTACAAAACGGCGAGTCGACCCCACATTTAACATCAGAGCAAAAGAAACAAATCTACATGTGAAAATAAGAAAGCAAAGACATTGCAAATGTTTTCTCACGTAACTGAGGCATATACTATAAATCAAAAGGACAATCTAATAGATAAAAACAAATGGCTTAAATTGACGGAACGGGTCGATCTGTTTAACCTGAAAAAGGCTTGACACGGTCTAAACTAAGCGACTTTTATAAACCAGTTTAAAAAAAATAAAAATAAAAAAATGCAAGAGGTTTGTTTGTTTTAGTGTGAGTTTTGCACAAATGAAGGCTGGCTTCAACTAAAGTATCAGTTTTGTAAACAGCAGAATATACATATATTTTTTTTTCACTTTTCGTGTGTGTACAAATTCAACATTTTTCTTTGAACTACTTAAAAAAAGAATGTTGAGCTTAAGTTGCTTTGTGAAATAGATGGCTTCGTTCAACGGGGGATAGGATTCAACAGGCTTACGGTCGTGCCACAAACAGCAAAGTTCAAATGACCAGTTGTGTAAAAAAAAATAAATAAATAAAAACAAAAACCTTACGCTTTTTAAATTTTTATGGAATTGTTGTTTGGGTGATTTGACACTAAATCAGTGTTTATTGGTTATTTTTATTTAAGTGTAAACTTCCTCAAAAGTAACAATGTATGTTTTATACAAATTGGAAAAAGATGATAAAACGTCACTAACAGACCTACTGTTGTGTTAAGAACTAGTACTGTAGTTTAAAAAAAAAAAAAAAGGTTTATTAAAATGGCCTAGAGATACTGTAATTGTATAACAAAAAAGTGTTGTTTATTTCAAACATAGAAGTGTGTGGGTGTAGCTTAATGCCCGTTTTTGTCCATGGCCCTTACCTGGCAGTATAGAGGGTTGACTGTATTCCATAATATTGTACAGTAGGCAGTCTCAGGTGATGGATGTGTGTTTAATCTTTACCTGGCTAAGTTGATTTCCTGTCAGTCTTGGTTTTCCTTCTGTATCTCCATCAGTCTTGTTTACCAAGGGGTCCTAGCAATACATAATGGAAACACGTAAGCTAGTGTTATTTGTGCAATGTTTGCTTGGCAGTGGAAGGTCCCTTTTTAAAGGAGTAACTGAAGAAATATTTGTTAAGTTACCTACAGAAGCACAATTCCTGGCATCAAGAAGTCCCAAATATATTGACTCTCTTTTAATATGCAAATGACTTGCTTGCACATGCAAACAGATTTAGTCATCTCTTTATTGACAGATTGATCGGTTGTAAGACCTAATGCACAATGTGAAGTGCAGCTTTCATTAAGCAGTTCTTGGTTACCAGCTCCACACATGCCTGGCTCATGTTGTGTAATTCTAGGAAATCGTAAAATCTATTTGCTCTATCACTTTTTTAAACTGTTGTGCAGTTAGATGCTGTGTATTGGTTACTCTGTGTGCCAAGAAAGAAATGAATTCATGACACTGTGCCTCAGACAGACATTTTAAAAACATACATGATACTGTGGTGTTTCAGTCAGTAGTGTATGTTGAAAGCACGTCTTTCAAAATTTATACTGCAAGTTTGGCTTCTGATTTTGTGAGAGCATAACATTATTTTGGTCTCCTCCTTCTGAAACTCTGACTGGTTTGAACCTCATAAATAAAATCTTCGGTTAAGGTACACTTAACTGACACGCTCGAATAGAAAATCCGCCTCGTTTCGCTCGTTCAGTTTGAACAGATCATTTTCAGACTGGAAAATACAGAAATTCTGAATTTATTTTTGAAATGTAGGTTAACCCTTTGCGGTCCTATGTCGGGCCAGGTCCGACATTACAATGTTCCCTTTCCCGTCCGATGTCGGACCCTGTCTCGCATCATCAAAAAGACGTCAAACACAGGTCTCTAGTCCGTTTTTTCTCCGGAAAAGGCCAAGAAACCCTTTCAATGGCAGAGTGAGACCGATAGGAGGTGAATGAAGCCGATAAAGGGGAATATCTGATAGCCCCATGCACCACAGAGATAACACAGACATAAACAAAGGAGATAGATAGCTGCTTCTGCATCCAGTGCTCAAAGAATATCACTGACATTTGCAGAGCTTTTTGAGATGTTATAGTAATAAAATAATGACTTGGATCGCATTATTGAGGAGTTTGGTGATAAAACGAGTGATCAGGAGAGGATTTATCAGTATGCACGTCTATAAAGAGGTATGTGAAAAGTACAGCGAAAAAGAGGTGGGCCTTGGCTGGAGATGAAGTACTGAGTGTCCTTTCGTGATTCAGTGCCTTTTAAACTTGTTTACTCTGAAATGATTTTAAACAACGCGTCTAAAATAAACCATGCATGTGAAAATAAATTGGACCTGGCAAGTGCTGAATAAATGGACCACTAAGGGTTAAAACGTTACTGCGCATTGCCTTTCAGTTTAGGGCCGTGAGAGTCGGTGTAGTAGCCATGAGAGGGTGCAGAAGAGACCGTGTTGAAGTGATAGTGACAGTTAGGGTTAGGGGTAAGGGTTGAGGTTAGGGTTAAAGGCAGGGGCAAGTTTAGGGATTAGATGAAGGGATTCATTTTAGGGGTTGGGTGTAGTTGCATAGAATATGGTTTGGACTGATGATGCTTTTATGTGTGTGCGACTATTTTTGTAATTAACTTTTTAGAATTATTTTTTCCACATTTCTATCTTTACATTAATATAATAAAGTCAAGGACATGACGTGGTAGAAGTTTGTGTTTTTGTGTGTGACTAGTTTTGCACCCTCTAGTGGCCTTTAGTGGCTCCTACATCTGACACTCGCTGACCTGAACTAAAAGGTAACACGCAGTAATGTTTTCACCTATATTTCATAAATAAATTCATAATGTCTATTTTCCTGTCTGAAAATGAACTATTCAAGCTTAACGAGCAGAAGGTTGAATGTTCTTTTTGAGTCTGAGTTCAGTGTAGCGTACCCAAATCTTCTACATTGTCCAAAAGGTCTGTTTTGTTTCATAACAAATTGCATCCATTTCTGGTTGGTTCTCCCCCGACACCTTTTTCACTTTTGCAATTCCTGTTCTTTCTTTCATTTGAAATGGCACCAGGGAGCCGAGTTCTTCTAATGAACCAGGGAGGCTTCTCTGGAGTTAGCCTGGATCACTACACTGACCCGAATGAGTCTGCTTTTTGCCTCTGAAGATGGTAGAGCTGTCAGGTCCTGTTAAGAGAATGTTGTTGGAGGAGTATGTGAAGTGAAATGTGAGAATATCTCATCCAATTTGTGGTGTGTGTGACTCTGTCAGTCTCTCTGTCTTTGTGTGTCTCTCTCTTTTTAGAGAACTGTGTTTTTGTTTTTTGTTTCAGAGCTTTTGAAAAACTTTGTTTCCAATAACTGTGCGAATTATATAGTGTGTGTGTGTGTGTGTGTGTGTGTGTGTGTGTGTTTATTTTATAAACAGGGCTCCAGACTGCACATTTTATTCGGGGTTAGGTGCACGCGGTAAGGGGAGAAACGCAGTGCACATGTTTTAATAATGTTACAATGGTACACAATCAGAGGAGCATTCCCCAATTCAACTCAGCACTGCAAAATATTTAAAATATAAACATGCTGGGCTCATTGCAATTATCAGCTGCACAGATTAATTCAGCGGAACGAGGAAACAAACAACTGAGAACACACATTAAGATACTGCTTTAGTTTCAGTGTAGCATCTTCGCAAGTTGTTGCAAAAGCAGGGTGTGACCAGAAGTGCTTTGCCAGTGTCATTCCAAACACTTACACAAGCAAGCGAGACACTTGTGTGGTTTTTATTGTTCATGCTTGGTTTACTATATCGTAGCATGATGCGTATCGTATTGAAGACACTGGCGATACCCAGCCCCACGGGGAGGAGGGGGTCTCCAGGCCGTGCGTTGCCTGTATTAATGGGTTGTTTCTCTTTACGATGCGATGCCATTGTCACGGTGGGGCCAGGGCTCTGGTATCTCGGTCTGAGCCGAGTCAGGAATGAGGTGGTGCTTTGGCTGCAGTCCTTGCTTCCTGGGTTCATATTCTCCATTTATCAATGTTTGAAAAGGCTGTACTGGATTTAAGCGAGTCAGAGCTGGCATTTAGCTATAAGCAATTTGTTTTGTGTAACCAGAATGCCTTGGCCTGCTTCTGTATGTGGTTAAAGGCTGGATTCATTATAGAGGAATGCCTGAGCAGGGGTTTGAGGTTTTCAAGCTGGTCTTGTGGGAGAAGTTACAGTAGTTGAATGTTTGTTTATGGGAAGACAGAAATATGTTTTGAGTTTTTTTTTTCTCTAGGAAGGATTTATGTTATGAAACAAGTTGCACATGTGGTCAGTTGACTGCTTTATGAACTGGTGTAAAAATAAATTTTAGCTGAATGTTAACTTGCTCTCAGACTTCAGTACGGTACTGTACATTTAATACACACTGTACAGTTTCAATACTGTACATTTAATACACAATGTTCAGTTTCAATACAGTACTGTACATGTAATACACTACTGTTTCAGTACATTACTGTGCATTTCAATACAGTACTGAATATTTAATACACTCTGTACAGTTTCAATACTGTGCATTTAATACACACTGTACAGTTTCTATACAGTACTGTACATTTAATACACTGTACAGTTGCAATAGAGTACTATACATTTAATACATAGTGTACAGTTTCAATACAGTACTGTACAGTTTCAGTACAGTGCTATACATTTCAATATGGCACTATACATTTAGTACACACTGTAAAGTGTTAACGGCTGGCCTTTTGACTGCACTGGAGAAAAATACAAGAATCTTGAGCTCTGAAATAAAGGGAATACATTAATTAAAGGGAGAGATTTAGTTCAGAGTGGACTCATTTGTGGAGATCATTTAAAGCCAACCAGTAACCTTTATTTATTTATTTTGATTTAGTTTAAAACTTTATTGTTCTAGAACTACAAACTAGCCTTATCATTTAATTTCCGGTTTTATCAAATTCTGTATTTTATTAATTAATGAATGGTTCAGTTGTTAGTGTGTGTGTGTGAAGTGCTTTGGGATCCTTGACAGAAGGTGCTATAGAAATGATGATGATGATGACGAAAGAAAGTGGGATTCCCAATGAATGACATCTTGCTGCTGATGTAGTCTCAACATAGCTCTGTAGCATATTGTCGGATGAAACCAAAGGGGGAATATTGTGACAGTTCTGTGAACTTCCCTGGAACTGCAGCAATGATTATGTATACTGTACAGATACATGCATACACTGCATGGGCACCAATGATAATGTATATTGCACATATACATGTAAACACTGCATGGGCAACAATAATAATGTATATTGCACATATACATGTAAACACTGCATGGGCAGCAATGATAATGCATACTGCACAGATACATGCATACACTGCACGGGCAGCAATGATAATGTGTACTGCACAGATACATGCAAACACTGCACGGGCAGCAGTGATAATGTGTACTGCACAGATACATGCAAACACTGCACGGGCAGCAGTGATAATGTGTACTGCACAGATACATGCAAACACTGCACGGGCAGCAGTGATAATGTGTACTGCACAGATACATGCAAACACTGCACGGGCAGCAATGATAATGTGTACTGCACAGATACATGCAAACACTGCACGGGCAGCAATGATAATGTGTACTGCACAGATACATGCAAACACTGCACGGGCAGCAATGATAATGTGTACTGCACAGATACATGCAAACACTGCACGGGCAGCAGTGATAATGTGTACTGCACAGATACATGCAAACACTGCACGGGCAGCAGTGATAATGTGTACTGCACAGATACATGCAAACACTGCTTTGCCATTTTGCTTTGCAGAACATGTGATTGGCCAGAAGTAAATGTATTAATCCTTAAGTAATGTGTGTTGATGTTTGACACTCTGAACGGTCTGAGAATGTGTGTGCAGCTTCGTAATGGTGGGGGAAAAGAAGCTGCAGATTGTTTGTAACAGATGGAAATGAGACTTTCTTTGAGGGAGTTTGGGGGTCATCTTTGATCCTGATCTCTCATTTGAGACTCATTAGGGAAGTTACTAAAGTATCTTTTTACCATTTGAGAAATATAGCCAAACTTAAACCAATTATTAACATATCTGATGCAGAGAGACTAATTTATGCCTTTGTCATCAACATTTGATTATTGTAATGCACTTTTTTCTGGTGTCCCAAAACGTGTGCTATCCCGCTTGCAACTTGTTCAGAATACCGCTGCTAGAATTCTGACTAAAGATAGAAAAGTGAACATATTACCCCTGTTTTGGCGTGTTTTACACTGGCTTCCGTTGCAATATAGAATTGATTTTGCTGTTAACTTACAAAGCCCTGAATGGATTAGCACCTGGTTGTTTGCTGGGGTTACTGACCCCGTATCTTCCAAACCCCACTCTGAGATCACAGAATGCGGGGCTGCTGGTTATTCCTAGGATCAACAAGAGCACATGGCAGGCAGGGCTTTTTCTTGTAGAGCTCCTAAATTATGGAATGCTCTGCCTTCGTTTGTCAGAGAAGCTGGGACCGTTATTTACTAAAAACACGCAAGACTGAAAATGCACTTTTATGAAATGGATTTCTTGTCTTAGTGGGTTTTAATGTAACTTTAAAATTGCTGCTTTTATATTGTGTACACTGTTTATTTTAATATGTTGTGTAAATGGTCGGACTGTGGCAGTTGTACTTGTGGTTTGCTGTTTTTTTTTTCTGCTATGTACAGTGCTTTGCGGTACTTGTGTAAAGCGCTATATGAGTGTGATCCATTCCTGGTTTTACTGCGAGTTTAATAAGACATACCTGAGCATGTTGCCTATACACACTCTGGCTAATCAAGCTTATAGTAAAACCTGGAATGGGTTAGTATGTGATGCAATAGGAGTCTTATTTCCATCTCTGTATAACTAACTGTTCCCCATGCATTCTCTAGTCTGTCTGCAACACTTCTTCATTCATTTGAATAAGGGCGTTTGGCACGAGTGATATTCCATGCCTCGTGCTTTTTGTTTTTGTTTTTTGAGACGACTCCATTCATTTAAACTCTTGAAGTGTTGCTTGAGAACTTGACTGCGAAAAAAAGGCAATTCCTTATTCAAACTGAACGCAAACTGAGTGAAGTTAAAGTGATTTAATTAAATGGTAATTAAGAGGAAACTATTTGCAGAACAGAACTTTTTTGTAACAAATCATTAAGATTTTGGATCCAGGGAAAGCAGTTTGACTGAACTTTCTTTGTGTTCGCTATGAATTACAAATAAGGAGCTGACTCCCGTTTATTTATTTTTTACATTCTCACTGAAAGAGAGTCATAGTCTCATTCAAGTTACTGGAGACAAAAACCAAAAGTGATCTTGTTTCACAATCCACGCTTTTCCAGGAATTTAATAAAGAAACAGTGTCTGCTCAATACTTATAAAGGGACGTCACGTGACCAAAAATAAAAACCGGAAACAAAGTCCTATCCGTGCCATACAAAACTGGCCTGAGTCGCTCCATTAGCTGCTTTACTGAACACCAGCAGAGCACCCGCTGACTGCTGAGGCGTGCTTTTAAACAGGCCAGCTTGTTTCTGCTCAAGTCTGAGCAGGGGGATATTCAGATGAAAGTGTTTTATTACTTGTGGAGGGTTTGCTCAGTGCCATAGTCTCCAAGAAACAAACAAGAGCTTAATTCAAAGTGAAATTAACTTTTAACTGTGCATCTGGCTTTCACTCGAGGTGATCAAATATGTGTGCGCCAGCGCGTGGGGTCGAAGGTCATCAAGTCACCAAATGTCCTTGCAGTGAACATGCAGGCTCAGAGAAACTGAAGAGAGAGAATAATAAACAGGAATGAATTTCTTCATTCTTCAGTTCATTCGAGTCATCCAGCGTGTCAATGGGAGCAGCGTGTGGCTGCGAGCCGTGGTTTGCCCACCTCTGGTATTTTGTAAATAAACGTGTTCGGGGGGAGCACAGTGCACAATTGGAAGTCGCAGATGTTTCTTTTTAAACAAACTAGTTTTGCTTTTGTTGAATAGGTAAGAAACAAATGTGAAGTTGTTTCTTGAAATGTCCGATATGCACGTTTTCAATGCTCCGCTCCATTTCTGATGCCAGAATTGAAATCTTAATTAGCACGGAACGAGCGCCTTGAAGTAGAAAAACAAAAGAACACTTCCGCCTCTTTTCTGGGGAGGGGAAATGTCTTCACGCAAAGAGCGGTTGCTATGACGTCAAATGAGAAGAATCTTTTAATCTGAACGACCATGTGTGTTTTTTTTGGTTTTTGTTTTTTGAGTAGTAAAATGTTACTACTTAATCAGATGTTTGTCATTTTTAAATTTGTTCTTATTAATAATCTGCAATGTGTGTTAGTCTTCCATAGAAGTCTCGTTTTGTTACTTGCTTGCTTTGTGCACCCCCCAGCTATAACCTGCTGAGGGCATTCCTTCCTTGTGCTACTCGATACAATCTGTGATTTCCATTAACCTTAATGCCTGTTGGCGGGGCTCAGAGATGTCTTTAGTGGTGTGCTGCAAAGCCTCTGGCCGAGAGTGCTTTAGTGTGTTTTGTAGGTTACCTGACACACACACACACAAAACCTAGTTTTCTTTTTTTTTCCCCTTTTACCAAGCCGATTCAAGCAGGATATTTTATTTGCACAATACTTTGGCTTTGTACTCAGGAGAAAGAGTGAATCAAGGTACCCTACATTTCTTGTTGCTCAGCAACCACAGTGCACAGATTTTGTGGGAACATCTGTTGTAGCCAGCCTTGCCAAATTGGTAAGAGCATTGCTCTGTGCATAGGCTGCTCAATATTGCAAATGTTTGCTTGCGGTTTTGTGTTTGCTTGTTTGGCAGAGAGAAATGAAGGAGTGTTGGTATTGGAGGTCTGCTCCTTCGGTCCCTCGCTGTCAAGGTCTGCTCTGCTTGCAGGACCCTTCGCATGATCTTTTCACAGTTTGCATATCTCAGTGATTTTGTGCCAGTTGAATCTGGGGAGATGTGGAACGTGTGGTTCAGTGGCGAGAGCTCAAGGTCTTTCTGGTCATCCTTATTTCTATATTGTGCTAAATGAGGCTCCGAACAATCCACAGAGATTGAAGAGACGACTGCAGTAGCTGTCACTGGATCTGAATTCAGCCACTGGTTAGGAAGGGCTCCTCTTCACTTACTAATGTGCAAATCTTTTATTTCGAAGCATGCATTGTGCGGCTCCAGGAGTCTGTGTGTCTGTTAAAGATTAACATGAGTATTTTAAATGACCTGAATCAGGGTATGAATGTAAAGTATGCGGATTGGAGACTGGTGGAAATATAGCCGAGTAAGAAGAGGGGTGTTCTGATTTGAATTAGATTAACCCTGTAATGCACAATCATGTTTGAAATGAGAAAAGCTACTTTATGTAACTGTTTTGTTTCTTGTACAAAACAATTTGTATTTATTCTTTCCTATCTGGCAACACACAGTATACTGCCTATGAAAAAATTTGGCTTGAGGCTGAATTTAAAACATAAAAGTACTTAAAGGGTTAAACTTAAACTGTAATCTAGCATGAGAAATAAAGTGGAGTTTGTGATAGTGTCGCTTACTACGGTCACCATAGTAACATCTAAGTTATGGTGGGAGTCAAGCCTTCCCGAATTCCTGAGCATGGAATAGGGCTCTGAATCAGTAAGAGAGAGCAAGCATGGGTGTGTCTCGGATAGGGCTCTGAATCAGTAAGAGAGAGCAAGCATGGGTGTGTCTGGAATAGGGCTCTGAATCAGTAAGAGAGAGCAAGCATGGGTGTGTCTGGAATAGGGCTCTGAATCAGTAAGAGATAGCAAGCATGGGTGGGTCTGGAATAGGGCTCTGAATCAGTAAGAGAGAGCAAGCATAGCATAGGCTCTGGGTGCAGGCATGTGGGTCTGGAATAGGGCTCTGAATCAGTAAGAGAGAGCAAGCATGGGTGCAAATGTCTGGAATAGGAGAGAGCTGGGTGAATCAGTAAGAGAGAGCAAGCATGGGTGAATCAGTCTGGAATAGGGCTCTGAATCAGTAAGAGATAGCAAGCATGGGTGGGTCTGGAATAGGGGTCTGAATCAGTAAGAGAGAGCAAGCATGGGTGTGTCTGGGATAGGGCTCTGAATCAGTAAGAGAGAGCAAGCATGGGTGTGTCTCGGATAGGCCTCTGAATCAGTAAGAGATAGCAATTATGATTGTTCACAAGGTTGGATGTTGGCAAGTGAATAATTTGAATTAAGTGAGATGTTCTTTGTTCAAGAGTTTATAAAAGGACGCTGCTATCACAGTCTAGCAAGCAAAGAGCAGCGGACAACAGCCTAACTGATTTTAGCTCTTTGTAATATTCAAAAGGAACACCCCAGAATTTGGTCAAAATTGTGAGAAACTTAAGTAATACCAATTGCAACGCAACTACATTTAATGAACTGATTTGGCCTGCTGGCACCGGTCAGATTTACGGCAAGATTTTCTATACTGAGTGAGAGAGGGTTATCTGACCAGGAATACAGACAAACTCTACGGCAAGTGGAACCACAGGCACTGAATCATACCCAGCATCTACTGCAAGACAAAACCTGAGTATTCCCAGTTCAACTGAAAGAGACTTAACAGAATATATATGTGGGAATGCAATACATGTATAAGCAGAGAGTTCTAAAGTATAACAGGATGTGGCCATGAGTCTCTCTGTACTGTAGAAATCGGGCCAGTGTAAATCAGATTGAAATAATTTTATGGTCAGGGTGAAAATAAGCGATCTTCTTTGAAATTGGTGCTAGAATAAAGAACAAATCTACCAGGTGTTAAGTTTAGGTTCGATGAATTCTAATTAAGCTGTATCTATCTATATCTGTCTATCTATCTAGCTCTATGTATCTCAATGTATATTACAGATTGCTAACATTTGATTGCGATTTTATAATATCCTGTCTTTAATTAGAATTTACAGTTTGTATTTTAATAATTCCTCGTCCTTTTTACACATTTTATTCATGCTATTTGAGCATTGATTTAACAGAATATAAAATATGTCACATTTAAGTTGAAATAATTAAATATTCTCAATTGCTGAAGTTAATGTACTGGTTATTTTGACACTAATTGACTTCTGTACCATATTACTGAATGCACTTTAATAATGTATAGACTGTATAACTGTGTTGTGGTAGTATTGTTCGACTGTTTCACTTCCCAGAGTGTGATTGGAAGTAATTAGTAATTAGAGTGCTAATTAAAATATTACACATCAGCTAGTTACTCTTGATTGGGTATTGTAAATATATTTATTTGGTAATACTTCCCATAACATTAGAGGGGTGGCTACATTGTATATTATGTGTGATGCAGAAATGCTAAGCATGTGCTGGCTGGCGAGACAAACACTTGTATAGGAGTACAGAGTGAATCTGAGGATCTGGCTGTGGAAGGACCCGGTAAGGTTCCTGGTTAATCACCCCACTATTCCCAGTCTGATGAATGGTTCAGTTTAACACACTGGTGCCCTTTTCAGAAGTGTTAACCCATTTTTATGCAAGTCTGTGTTCTTGTTTGTCCTCGGAGGTTGTCTAAAATCACCAGGATTTCTGTTTATCAGGAATGCAGCTTATTCTGAGCAACACCGTACTGGGGTGGGAAGACTCCTATTGCACAAGAATTTGCTCTTTCCCTGGTTTTACTATGCGGTTAATAAAACACACCTGAGCTTGTTACCTGCCTCTGCGCTGGTTAATCAGTGATGGAATTGCAATGCCTGTTATTTCCATCCCTGTCATACTGCACGTGGCACATTGTTGCAGTCCTAGAACAGAAGATAGACAGTTCAAGATGACATTTCGCAACATTTTGCTTTTCTGTTTTGTATTTGATATATATTCTGTTATGTTTGTTTTAGAAGAAATACAATTGGAGAATTTACAATACAGAAGAATAAAGGCAAATAAATGGATAAAGGTATGTTAAACATACCAAATCGTGTGTGCCTGCCTCGGTGTGTGAGTGCGCGTGTGTGTCTATATAGATAGATCTCGTGCACTTGCATTGGCAGAAGTTCAGTAGGATTTAAGCACCATTTTAGCACATCTGAGAGCCCCTATTTTTACTCTTAGCTTGATGTCTTTATTGACCGTGCGTGTGGAACTGGCTTACAACAGCAGCCTCCTTTTGATCCCTGTATATTCTCAACTACTCTCCTTTTCCACAAACCAACCAGTCACTGAAATAAACTGCAGGGGGAGGCTCGTCCTCCCTCCCTGGTATTATACTGGGCTTTGCTGTCCTGCATCTCCCTGCAGGCTATGGATTCTAAAACCAGAATTCAGAGCTGGGTGATGGGGGGGCAGCTATGAGAGAAACTGGAAAAACAATGACTTTTAAACTTCTGCATACTTTAACCCCTTAAGGTACACAAGAAAGTGAGCGCTTGTTCAAATGTTTCCTTCTAAAATACATTTGATAGTGACTTAAGTATCATAAGTAGGAAGCTGTCAATGTGGATGAACAGATCCAGCCTGTCAGTAAATTTGAAATCCTGTTTCATGCACCTTGAAACATACAGAGTATGAAAATAAATGGATGTGGATGAAGATGCTGTTCATGTTAGTCAAGCTCAGTCAGTTTAATATGAACTGAAATGTTTAACTGAAGATGTAGGTGATGTCGCATCATTGACAGGGCAGCATATACAGTATCTCTACAATGCCTGCTTGTCCAAGCTTTCTGAATGCCTTTGCTTTTTCCCTTCAGGGCCTGGTCGCGGGGAGGCGGAGACCAGAGAGTGTATTTATTACAATGCCAACTGGGATCTGGAGAAGACCAATCGGAGTGGAGTGGAACGCTGCGAGGGGGAGAAGGACAAGCGCCTCCACTGCTACGCTTCCTGGCGCAATAACTCTGGCACCATTGAGCTGGTGAAGAAAGGCTGCTGGCTGGATGACTTCAACTGCTATGACAGGTGACCACCACTGTGGGGGGGGGTAGTTATAGCAATAATATTGTATAGGGGACCATGTGCTTGTTGCTGCTTAGCAAGAACCTCTGATCAGTTGAACCTCAAGGACCCAAACGAAGGGGAATTCCTTGTTCAGGTCAGAAATCTGGGAATAGTCACACACACCCCCACCCCCACCTTTCTGGGACTATGTATAATTAGAATAGCCCCTCCCTCTTTCTGGGTCTGTGTAGAATTAGAATAGCCCCTCCCTCTTTCTGGGACTGTGTAGAATTAGAATAGCCCCTCCCTCTTTCTGGGACTGTGTAGAATTAGAATAGCCCCTCCCTCTTTCTGGGACTGTGTAGAATTAGAATAGCCCTTCCCTCTTTCTGGGACTGTGTAGAATTAGAATAGCCTCCCCCTCTTTCTAGAGCTGGAGAGCTGCAGAATTTCACAGTGTTGTTCATTCTATTTTAAAAGCCCTCTATCTGAAAGAACACCCTGTGCCATTGAGTTCCATGCTCGACTGGCTGTACCAGGAGATCATGTACACAGCTCTCCTTTTTTAAACTGTGCTTGTTTTCACATGTTCTTTTGTCTACTTACAGGCAGGAGTGCGTGGCCACAGAGGAAAACCCCCAGGTATTTTTTTGCTGCTGTGAGGGCAACTACTGCAATGAGAAATTTACTCACTTGCCTGAAGTTCTTGAACCACAAGGTGAGTACCTCCCTTCTTTTCCTTTTGGGCTTACAAGACTCTGCATTAACACAGCGGACCTCTTGCTCCTATAGCCTGGAATGACAGAGCTGAGGTAGTTCACAAGACTCTGCATTAACACAGCGGACCTCTTGCTCCTATAGCCTGGAATGACAGAGCTGAGGTAGCCGAGGCACTAAGATACAAAACATAGAGTAAGAATGTGTGTGAATAAAGTACTGACAATTAGTCAGCAACTGCCTGTCTTGCAGGGAATGGAAGGAAATGGGAGACTATGCGAGAAAGCAGGTGTAATAGAGAAAGGGAAGAAGCAGTGAGTGCTTCTGACAGGGAGTATGATAACAGTGAGATAATAGCAGTGGAGAAGAGAACCAAACTGAGTGTCCATTAAAGAACAAAGAGAAACCCTGAAGTTTCAGGTAGGACAGGACTCCAATGTGTTTACAGTGCCCTTTTTGTTTGTGTTGAATTTCAGTTTCCTTTGAGCCCCCTCCCCCCACGCCCTCTCTGTTGAATATCCTGGTCTACTCCCTGCTTCCCATCACCGGCCTCTCCATGGCCGTGCTGCTGGCTTTCTGGATGTACCGGCATCGCAAGCCCCCGTATGGGCACGTCGATGTGAACGAGGTGAGAGAGCACCGCATCAGAACCACCAACAAAACAGATCAGCAAGTCTTGTGAAATACCACATTGTGCATATGGGAAAGTGCAAACGCGGGCATGTTCGGGGTTCATTATTTTGAGATTTGGTTCTATTTTTAAGTGGGTTTTGCATTAACTCTTAATTTTGGACACAGATTTTCTCAAGGATAGAAACGTGCACACAGACACAGAGTTCTCCATGATGACGGGCTACTTCATTTCTAGGGTAATATATAATCCACAGTCTGTCACACTCTAGATGGTGAACACTGTTGTCAGCAATCCTCCATTATAAACTCCTAGCCTTGAGACCCATTGCATTCCATTTTGGGATACTGTAATATATCCCAAAATGGAATGCAATGGGTCTCAAGGCTAGGAGTTTATAATGGAGGATTGCTGACAACAGTGTTCACCATCTAGAGTGTGACAGGCTCAACACTGTGAACAAGTAACCCTAAGTAATGCACAATGCAGCCTTTATCATGAGGACTGGCTGCCACTTGTGACCTGAATATTGGTTGCCAGTATTTGGGTTTTTTATGTAGTAGCAAAGTGGAAAATTCTCAGTTTATATATATCTATATATATATATATATATATATATATATATATATATATATACAGTGCCTTGCAAAAGTATTCAGACCCCTGACCAATTGTCTCATATTACTGAATTACAAATGGTACATTGAAATTTCGTTCTGTTCGATATTTCTTTTTAAAACACTTACTCAAAATCAATTACACTATGTAACACAATTGTTGTTCTTGGGTAGTAAGTGTTATTTCCTAATTGCTTATGCCTCAAAAGTATAGAAAATGGCTATTATTCCCCACAGACTTTGCTTTTGTGACTAGGACAGTCAATGGGCAAATGGGCAAATGTGTCTTTTCGTTCACATAAAGTAAAAAAAAAACAACATATGAATCCAAATTAACATGTATTTATACTAAAGTAATACAAAGATGACTACAAAAGATTTAGAAGTGAGTAGTTTTTCAAGATTTACAATTATACTGTATTTACATCTTTTGTAATCTTTTGTAGTCAAATTTCAAGGCAGACAGGGGTTTCTAGATGTGCTGTCCAAGCTCTTTTTAAGAAGCACAAAGAAACGGGCAACGTTGAGGACCGTAGACGCAGTGGTCAGCCAAGGAAACTTACAGCAGCAGATGAAAGGCACATCATGCTTACTTCCTTTCGCAATCGGAAGATGTCCAGCAGTGCCATCAGCTCAGAATTGGCAGAAAACAGTGGGACCGTGGTACACCCATCTACTGTCTGGAGAAGTCTGGTCAGAAGTGGCCTTCATGGAAGACTTGCGACCAAAAAGCCATACCTCCGACGTGGAAACGAGGCCAAGCGACTCAACTATGCATGAAAACAGGAACTGGGGTGCAGAAAAATGGCAGCAGGGTGCTCTGGACTGATGAGTCAACATTTGAAATATTTGGCTGTAGCAGAAGGCAGTTTGTTTGCTGAAGGGCTGGAGAGCGGTACGCAAATGAGTGTCTGCAGGCAACAGTGAAGCATGGTGGAGGTTCCTTGCAAGTTTGGGGCTGCATTTATACAAATGGAGTTGGGGATTTGGTCAGAATTAATGGTCTCCTCAATGCTGAGAAGTACAGGCAGATACTTCATGCAATACCATCAGGGAGGCATCTGATTGGCCCCAAATTTATTCTGCAGCATGACAACGACCCCAAACATACAGTGAAAGTCATTAAGAACTATCTTCAGCGTAAAGAAGAACAAGGAGTCCTGGAAGTGATGGTATGGCCCCCACAGAGCCCTGATCTCAACATCATCGAGTCTGTCTGGGATTACATGAAGAGAGAGAAGCAACTGAGGCTGCCTAAATCCACAGAAGAACTGTGGTTAGTTCTCCAAGATGGTTGGGCCAACCTACCTGCCGAGTTCCTTCAAAAACTGTGTGCAAGTGTACCTAGAAGAATTGATGCTGTTTTGAAGGCAAAGAGTGGTCACATCAAATACTGATTTGATGTAGATTTTTCTTCTGTTCACTCACTTTGCATTTTGTTAATTGATAAATATAAACTATTAACATATCTATTTTTGAAAGCATTCTTACTTTACAGCATTTTTCACACCTGTGTAAAACTTCTGCACAGTAATGTGTGTGTGTGTGTGTGTGTATATATATATATATATATATATATATATATATATATATATATATATATATATATATATATATATATATATTATTTTATTTATTTATTTTTTTATATAGTTTATTTATTTATTCAATGCAAATAAATATTCTCCATCTCCTATTGAAACCTTGCTGTTTCTTGTCTGGGCTCTTCCTTTGAGATCTGCATTAAAAGGACGTGCCCACTGTTGTTGTCAGTTGTACCTGATTCTCTAGGTTCAGGTCTACAGGGAGTGCGCATTCATTCCTCTGCTTGTAAAGCACATTGCTATGCTGGAGCCCAGTTTGGGATTTGTTTTGTGCGTCTCTCTTCCACTTCCATTGCCCTGGATTTCCTCTCCAGCATGAGGTTAGCGTGGTCTCCTCCATCCAGACTGCTGGTGAGGCTCAATAACAAAACGGAAAGGCAATGTAGAAGCCGCCTTCTATTGTACAGGGACTGTGCATACAGCATACAAGCGTGTCCCACAGTGACACGACACGACAGAGCACAGTAGCGTGCGCAGTGGTGGTGCTGTTCCTAATGTCATTGTGAGTTTAAATCATTAAACTGGAGCATGTGCTGCTGTACTTGCATACTGCTGTTATTCTGCAGCACTAATTTCCCCCTGATATTTGTATGTTAATGATTTGTGAAAATACATTCGCCACTTGCACAGTGCTGCTTTTTTTAGGGTTTTTTTTGTTTTATTTTAAGTTCATTCATTCGTGTTCTGTTTTTTCACTTATGCACACTGTGAATATGACCTATATACTGCTGCGATGACAGACCCCCTGTGTTTCTATTATTTATTTATTTACGTCTCTAGTAAGTTAGGAGCCTGGATAAGCTGGTATGTCATGTCTGAGGAGGCTGTCGTGTTTTTTTGTTTTTGTTCCTCTGTCGTGTGTTTTGTCCTCCTCATGTGTTTTTGTTTGTTTCTCTGATGTGTGTTTCTTGTTTCCCAGGATCCTGGACTAGCCCCTCCTTCGCCTCTGGTAGGCCTTAAGCCCCTGCAGTTACTGGAAATTAAAGCTAGGGGACGCTTTGGCTGTGTGTGGAAGGCTCAGCTAATGCATGAGTATGTAGCAGTGAAGATCTTCCCCATTCAGGTAATGGTTAATCTGGACCCCTGTATCTCAGTTCAGGGGCTGGTGGCATCAATTTCTACTGTATTTGACATTCAAGCCCCACCACCCCCATTAATATTACTATTAAATTACACACTAGGAAACGAAGCTCCTTGCAGGTTGTCTAAAAACAGGAACTGTTTTCTCCTAATGTTTTTCTTGAGCTTTTAATATTGTACATATTATTATTCAATGGTTTTGCTGCAGTGTATATGTGTACAAGTGTCTATGTGTGCAGTATGACTCTGTGGTCTGTGACGTATCCTAACCAGGGCAGTTCTGTTTTTCCCAGGATAAGCAGTCATGGCAGAACGAGAGGGATATTTTCCTGACTCCTGGAATGAAGCATGAGAATCTGCTCTACTACATTGGAGCGGAAAAGAGGGGAGTGAACCTGGAGATGGAGCTGTGGCTCATCACAGAGTTTCACGAGCGGGTAAGCAGTCCAAGAGGGGAGTGAACCTGGAGGGAGCTGTGGCTCATCAGAGTTTCACCAGGGTGAGCAGGTGCAGGCAGCGTCACGAGAGGGTGAGCAGGTGCAGGCAGCGTCACGAGAGGGTGAGCAGGTGCAGGCAGCGTCACGAGAGGGTGAGCAGGTGCAGGCAGCGTCACGGGAGGGTGAGCAGGTGCAGGCAGCGTCACGGGAGGGTGAGCAGGAGGTGCAGGCAGCGTCACGGGAGGGTGAGGAGGTGCAGGCAGCGTCACGGGAGGGTGAGCAGGTGCAGGCAGCGTCACGGGAGGGTGAGCAGGTGCAGGCAGCGTCACGGGAGGGTGAGCAGGTGCAGGCAGCGTCACGGGAGGGTGAGCAGCCCAAGCTTACAAGCCAGACAACCATATTTGGATATTTAAACAAACACCTCTTGCAATTTAGTGCAAGAAAATTAACCATTCTACAAAAAAACCACTTTCCAGGTAATCTTGGGGTTTGTGCACACAGGGCTCCTTGACCGACTACCTAAAAGGGAACGCAGTCAGCTGGAATGAGTTGTGTCACATTTCGGAGACGATGGCTTGCGGGCTGGCCTATCTGCATGAGGATGTGCCCCGACACAAGGGAGAGGGCCCCAAACCTGCCATCGCCCACAGGTAACGCCAGTAGAACCACAGATTTAACTGCAAGATATCAGTCAACACCGCCATCTACTGAGGATTTGGAATGTATTGCATGGGTCTGTGTCATGTATGCTGTATAAAGCAGGTCGTTCACAACATGCAAACTTAGTGCTCGTCTAGATTTAAGCCAGCTTCATTTTAGTGAGGCAGTGCAATATTGGCAAGAGTCAACTATAACTATAACTCCTAAAGTAACTCTGCTGATTTCAAGAACAGTGACTTTTCTCCTAGTCCTGCAAGTGCCTGTATCCAATGTCGTGTCCTACAAACTAATTAATACAACCAGAGGTCGCGTTAATGCAAAATTTTGTGTCCTAGACGCAAAATAAATCCATTGGACGGAAAAATATTTTGTCTTGCGTTCCCGGGACAAAGAATGGAAAGGGGCGCAGACATGCATGCTCTTGTAATCTATTACACTGCGGCAATGACCATAAAATACTTGCTTGTTTAAAAATAAATAAAATAATACTTCTGCAATATAACAGCATTGATTTAAGGTGCACTCCAGTCCTTCAGGCGGCAGCAATCAGCCTCATATTTGGCTTTGCCAGCAGTATTAAGGATATATACTTTTAGGCTCTGTCGACACCACATAACCGATCTCAAGACCTGTACACAAATGTTTGAATTAATCCAGCTCAAGCTTTAGTCACACTGAAGTACTGTTTCATGCTTACTATTCTACTAATGCTAGTAGAATAGTTCATTACAGTTGCTAGCAGCGCAATTAACACTGGAAATTAATACCATAATATCCCACCATGCACTTTTATTTTAAAATAATGTGTTATGCCCCATATTAACACAGACCCATAGTGCTAAGAAATAAAACGCAGTTGCAAGCAGTAGTAATGCGAGCAGTAGTAATGCACAAAAACGCAGCAGCCCTGAGGAAGAGATCTGTGGGGTTTTTATATATACTCCCGCAGAATTACCAAAATACAGGCGGCTCCTTATTTACAATTATAGCCAACTGCCAGAACAATTAATACATTTAAATCTCACGTTTTCACGTGTGCTTTGCATTTTAACCCCTTCCCTACCCTGTTACAGTGTGTGTGTGTGTGTGTGTGTGTATATATATATATATATATATATATATATATATATATATATATATATATATATATATATATAAACGAGGTCGGCATGGGTACCCTAAAACCTGTGTTTTAAATGACCTGACGCTACCTGGGTTTTGATTTATTAATTTGAATTTAAAGAGAATCTAGACATGGTAATACAGTTGTAAGTGCGGGGTCTCTGGCCGGCACAATAAGGACGTTAAAACAAGCTTTTTAACAGACAGGATATCAATGTTTTACAGAAAACAGTAACATGGAGAACGGCAAGCACACCTCGGTAATAATAACTGCAGCGACTATTCTCAGGAACTAAACAACACAACAGGGCTCTACAGTGAGACTAATTTGGTCACATATGAGACTAAAAATGTGCTTATGTGAGCGTCAATTTAATTTAGGTGCACATGTGCTGCTACAAAACACTAAAGGTTGTTTTAGCTGACAGTATAAAACCATGAATAAAAAAACAGATCTGAACTTATAGCTCAGTTGTAATGGACTCTGGGAATGTAGTTTATTGGTGTCCACTGTTAATGACACATTAAAAACTACAAATCCCATACCCCGTCCATTCCAGTGATTTATCACTGCAATGACTGCTCGTTTCCAGGCAGTTTTTTTTAAAATTATTTGCATGGGTGGAGAAGTTTCAAAAGAAAACCATGATGAACAAAATTCAGATATGTCGGTGTCTTTCCAAGAAATGAGCAATGAAGGTATTTATTATTTGTTGTTGTTATTGTTGTTTCGATGTTTTCAGTACTGAAAAAGGTTACGCAAGTCTACAGATCTGAAGGGACTGTTATGCTACACCCACAACCCTTTCAGTATCCCTAGTAGAAAGTGGGGCTCTCATAACCTGTAACAGAGGTAGTGTTAAAAGCATTGAAAGCTGCACCCTTTACTGAACAAGTCTGCTTTTGTTACTTGATTGTCAGTTGGAGAGCTGTGCACAGAAGTAACACAGTGCCCTCTGCTGGTCAAGGGAATTATTTTGAGATTTCAACCCCTTTTTAGACTACACTGTAAGAGATTATAAAATACACATAGGCCCATAGGTTAAGCAGACAGCACTAACAGTATGTATTTATTTTTTTCAAAATGTTTTCTCAGGGATTTTAAGAGTAAGAATGTGTTGCTGAAAGCAGACCTGACCGCCGTCATAGCAGATTTTGGACTGGCTGTTCGGTTTGAACCTGGGAAGCCACCAGGAGATACACATGGGCAGGTAACTATTGAATGCCTTTACTACAGGTAGGAGAAATCGATATCTATCCACAGCACTCACTGTGTGTATCATTGTACCATGGTAAGTGTCCTATTTAATGTATCTATTTTAGAATGTTTAATTTTATTTTTTCAAATTTGTGGCAGGAAAACTTATTGAACCCCATATAGTTAACATTTCTAAAAATTAAACTTGGGGCCGACCGGGAGATATTTGTGTTAGCATGTTGCTTATCTGTGTGCCCTCCCTGCTGTGGGATTTTAACAGCTCCCCTTTCCTCTCTCCCCTCTCTCTCCTAGGTGGGAACGAGGAGATACATGGCTCCAGAGGTGTTGGAGGGGGCAATCAACTTCCAGAGGGATGCCTTCCTCAGAATAGACATGTACGCCATGGGGCTGGTACTCTGGGAGCTGGTGGCACGGTGCACTGCCTCTGACGGTGAGCTGACATGGGGCTTCCTCTGTTTTACAGGCCCTGTAGATGAGATTGTGTTGGGTATGGGACCAGGCTGATGTTATTGGAGAAGGTTGCTGGAACGCTGTTCCTGTGTTTTACAGGCCCTGTAGATGAGATTGTGTTGGTTATGGGACCAGGCTGATATTACTGGAGGAGGTTGCTGGAACGCTGTTCCTCTGTTTTGCAGGCCCTGTAGATGAGATTGTGTTGGGTATGGAACCATGCTGATTTTATTGGAGGAGGTTGCTGGAACGCTGTTCCTCTGTTTTGCAGGCCCTGTAGATGAGTACATGTTACCGTTTGAAGAGGAGATTGGGCAGCACCCGTCCCTGGAGGACTTGCAGGAAGTAGTTGTCCACAAAAAGATGAGGCCTGCTTTCAAGGACTGCTGGCTGAAACATTCTGTGAGTATTATCCTTCTTGTTGCTCACAGTAACACTCTGATTTAAAATGCATGTCTGTTATCTGGAGTAAGTAACGCAATGTTTGGAATCTAGCTGTGTTCCTTGTACAATGAGAAGCCCTTGTGTGCAACCCAATAACACAGTATTATACAAGATAAATCAAGCACAGTAATGTAGCCTGTTTAAATATTTAAACAAAATAAGTGCTGACTGGAGTTTTCATAGTTCATGGGAAAGCTTTGCAAATGGAACTGTGTGGTGAAGTATGGAGAGAAAGGCCTTGCATTACTTCACTCAAGCCAGTAAGGGTTCTGGATTTATATTGGCAGCCTGGCTGATGCATGTTTTGTTCCTCACCCCTAGGGTTTGGCGCAGCTGTGCGAAACGATAGAGGAATGCTGGGACCACGACGCAGAAGCCCGTCTATCGGCAGGGTGTGTGGAGGAACGCATCTCCCAGGTCCGGAGATTGACGCATGGCACTACCTCGGATTGCCTGGTTTCCATGGTGACTTCTGTCACCAATGTGGACTTGCCACCCAAAGAGTCCAGTATCTGAATCCCGGTCAATCCCTCATTTTATCAGACTCGGTGAATTTCAGAAAACCGGGGGAAAAATCAAACATGATTGCAGCTGCTATTTTTTTTTTTTTTTTTTATTAATTGTTGTTGTTGTTTGTTGTTGTTATTATTATTATTATTATTATTATTATTATTATTATTATTATTATTATTTTGGATCTGATCAATATTACCAGCACACTTCTCTACTGTATTTTTTGTGAGACAAAAAACAAACATGCGGTCATCTCAAACACATTCAGGTGCGACTAATGAATGCTGAAAAAGGTGCAGGTACCTCAAATATTTCATTTGTCAGTTTTGATTTCTTTTATTTTAATTTTGTATTTTTTTGTTTTTGGAAGTTTTATTTGGTCTTCTAGATAGGGGACCGTCTGACAAACGAAAAATGAAACCATCTACCATCTGAGACAATTACAATGCTGCAAAACCTTGGAGGAAACTGAAGAGACTGTTACACAATTTTACACCTTCAAGGGACTACTCATTTCTTTTACACCTGTGTGTGTGTGTGTGTGTGTGTGTGTGTGTGTGTGTGGGGGGGTGTGTGAGTGTTTTTATGAAAGCGAGTGCTCAACACAATAACGGTATACGTGTCTTTTATGGAACTAACGGGTGTCATGGTAACAGAAAAAAGACAAACACTTTTTGCCCCCCCTCCTTCCCTGACCAGCCAATTCTGTGTCTTGTAGAGGTTGGTTAAGCATTTTTATTTGAGAGAGAGAGATATATGCAGGGGGTTGGGGGCAGTTGAAATTGGATTGCAGCATTTGGACAGTAATATTTTGTTAGGTACGAAACTGCTTCTCAGGTAGCCGGTCTCCTTGGTGGGTGTTTATAAGGCAGGGTGTCCGTCTCCTCTGTGTGGTTTATAAGACAGGGTGGGAATCTCCTCTGTGTGGTTTATAAGACAGGGTGTCCGTCTCCTCCTGTGTGGTTTATAAGGCAGGGTGGGAGTCTCCTCCTGTGTGGTTTATAAGGCAGGGTGGGAGTCTCCTCCTGTGTGGTTTATAAGGCAGGGTGGGAGTCTCCTCCTGTGTGGTTTATAAGGCAGGGTGGGAGTCTCCTCCTGTGTGGTTTATAAGGCAGGGTGGGAGTCTCCTCCTGTGTGGTTTATAAGGCAGGGTGGGAGTCTCCTCCTGTGTGGTTTATAAGACAGGGTGGGAGTCTCCTCCTGTGTGGTTTATAAGACAGGGTGTCCGTCTCCTCTTTGTGGTTTATAAGACAGTGTGAGTCTCCTCCTGTGTGGTTTATAAGGCAGGGTGGGAGTCTCCTCTGTGTGGTTTATAAGACAGGATGTCAGTCTCTGTGGTTTTAAAAGGCAGGGTGTCAACCACAACCTATTAAGTTAGGAGAGACAGAACAGACACTCATGGAAAGAGAGGGGGCAGGAGCACAGTTTTGTGGGAGTGTCATAGGTGCCCAAACAAAAATCTGAGTTTGTGGACGAGCATGGTGAAAGAATGTGTGTGTGTGTGTTGAACTCAATATAAAGTATGTGTTTGTAAAGATGGGCAGTTTCCAATTATTGATGTGTTCAATCTCTAATATATATAGATATGGTAACAAGAAGACTGAAGAACAAACCTGGAACATGCTTTCAAAATACAAACCATACACATGGGAAAACACACATGTGCACTCAGACACACGGACAGTTCATGACCACAGACCACCTCAAACCAGAAATACCTCAGATTTTTCTACATGTATGAGTTTTATTGTATATTTTGTTAGTTGTGTTGTCTTTGTAATCGGTATATTTTAATGCAAGTTGGCTTTTATGACAAGGGAGTTTAAGAAGAAAACAGAGTTCCAGCATCTTCTAGGAAGTGATCCCATTTCACATTGTATAAAAACATCCATTGGAAATAACTGTACACAGTTGTAGAATACTGCCTGCATACGGTACCTGGGCATTACTCAATAACTGTACTGGCTATTGTGAAGTCTGTTGCCTATAGGGACAGTAAACCTTTTTTGCATGTGAACACTTTTAGAAGTCAATCAAATTTCTGTGCCTATGAACTTTGGCATTACTTCATTAATAATGAAGTAATGCAGTTTAAAACGGAAAGAGAGGGGTGCAAAAGAAATCTGCTCCATTCGGAGCACTCCTGAAAGTTCCCTTTGTATTGAATTCGTGTTTTTATTAATAATGCCACAGCCCGGGTCAGGACAAGTGTTAGTTGAGTCCTGGTCAACCAGATCCAAACAGTCTTGTACTGCAACAAACAACAAAATGGATAAAGTATTCAATTATGTCTGTGGAATGGATCAACAGGTTGTTTTATTTTTGAGTGATTGAGAAAAACGTTTACTGTCCCAGTTTAGTTTGTGCTGTGTAACCGTTTTTGTGTCACAATGACTAAATGAGACTCCACAGCAGTTGCCTTTTCAAACTACTTTTTTCTCTACCCGAGAGCTGTAAGCTTGTTTCCAAGGTGCCATGTGTTACCTTGCAGGTTGGAGGATTCGCTTTCCTCTTTGCTTCTGTGTAATTTAAACCACATGGAACCGAAATGAAATGCCGATAATGACTCCTTGTACAGGGCCTGGTTTCAGACTGTTTTGTAATCATACGTGTATCTGTTCAACAGGAAGCTTTTCAGAGCCCCAGTTGTCTGGAGACAGCAGTATCTGTACAGCTCAGTTCGATGACTGCAAAGGTAGTTTTGTTAAAAGTGGAGATTAAAAGGAAAAGGTACAGCTGGTATACCATGTTTTGAGGTCTCAGATTTCCAATGTAATAGACTAGACTATTTGGAATCGGGGGGTTGATGTAAACTAAAAATAACTGCTGTGTTGTACAGGTTGCATTCATGTTCAGCACCCAGGTGGTGATTTGTTTGAAGCAGTGCATGAGTGATTCCTGTAGGTGTACAGTGTAACGGGAGCCAGAGAAAAGGGGGTGTAGCTGGTGAAGCGTTTTCCCTTGCTTGCTGAATAAGAGGAGTTTAGAAGTAAATATGGCCAGTGACAAGTTGTAAATCGGTTGATCCAGCAGCAAGATTCATGGCCGTTTGAGAACGAATGACCTTTGAGAGTTCAGTCCTGAAGAACCGAGGTGAGGAGTCTTGGTTTAAGCACGCTTTATGAAGAGAGGCAAGCCAAAGTAGGGTAGAGTGAGCTACCTTGTTTTTATGATTTTATATATATATAATATATAAAATCATATTTTGTAACTATTTAGTCAAATATTTTGCCAGTTTTAGTATTATAGATTAGTGTCTTTTAAATGGCAGTAAAGACTCTCCCTGAATGTATCTTTTTTTTTTTTTTTTTTTGGCGAATAGTAAATCCATTAGACAATCTACTTACCAACCAGTTTTTGAGGGCTAGTTGAGTTCTCGCAGCCCTCAGCATCCATTAGTTGTGAGACTTTGTCCAGATGTGTTCTAGGGGAAATGGCTCTTACATGATGCCTGTATAAAATGAATTTCATATTTCCTTGTTCATTTTTTTCTGATCTTCTAGTTTCTATGTCTGCATGACACACATTTCCTAAAGGTGATAATCTTTTTAAAGGCTTATATAACAACAGTATTTATTTTTTTAATTTATTTTTAAAACACAATGTACCAGTAAACCACAAGAAAGTGAAAAAGCTTGATTGCTTGGTACAGCATTAACATTGAGATCTGTTGAGAGTTTTTGCCATGTGCTCTGTTACAGCCTTTGGGTTTTATTGGTGAAGTCAGACACTGACCCAGTCACAATCTGCTGTTTTATTATTCACAATTGATGTCTTGTGATCAGTATTATTATTATTGTAGAGAGTTTGGAGTAAACAGCAACAGCGTGTGCATACCCATTCTAAAAGCAGTTTGCATTGATGGGACTAACATTATGATGTCATCCAAGCAGTTTTATTTCTTTAGACAAAATCTCTGTATTTTTATTGGCTACCACTGGGAAGAATATAGGCCAAAAGTGAATAGAAGACAGAAATGTGTATGTTTTAGTATGTCAGTGTTTTACTCTTGCTCATCTCATTTTAAAGATGGCTTTGTTTTGTTTATTTCCCAAATGTAATTAGCTTTAATGTAGGTATCCAATAGATTTCAATAAAAAGACCAACTTTGACACATTTCTGATGTATGATGACAAACGCAAGTCCCAAAGTTGTCCTGATATTGTGCCTTTTTCTTTTTGTTTCTGTAAAAGCAGCTGCTGTGGGTCTCTTTGTGTTTTATAGTACCTGAGAAAAGAGAAGAAAAAAACTTGGCCAGCTGTTTCTGCATATAGGTATTTCAGGAACCAATTACCTCAAAACCCACGTGTACATTACAAACACACAAACGGGAACCTCTCTCTACCAGTGCAGCATGTAAAGCAACCACCCCCCCCCCCCCCCCCCCGACAGCTTGGAAACCTTTCTTTTTTTATGTAAGGCTCCAGCCATTCCTGGTTATTAAAAGCTCAGAAATGGCATTGTGCTACAGTAATCAAGAGTTCTTCCTTTTTGTTTGTTTTTTTTCTCAAGTATTATCGATTCTGTATAGGTGATAAATACCTTATTATAACAAGTTAGCCAATCATTTTAAAATGTCCATGGATAAAAGAGTTGAATAACTTGTTGTAATCCAGCTGCGAAGAATTGGAACGAGTTTTGATGCATTTTTAAGGATGCTTTTATGGAGTAGGTCAATGGGCAGGGTGTTCGCTACAGAACATCGACAGCCATCAAGTTCCAGAGCCTGGGTGTGATTTGTGTTTTTGAAACAGTTTGTGTTCCAGCATAAATCTTTCACACGCATGGAAATGTAAGCTAAAAACCATCATGACAAGAACCAACAACACGACATCACCGCAACCAAAGCATCAGCATGCTCCAGTTGACAGCCTTGTGGGGTTGAACCCACAGTAAGCTAAGGCTTGTCCTTCTAATACCCTACCAATCGTCTGCCTTCATAGTGCGGAAAAGACTGGACTTCGGGTGGGTTACAGCAACGTTCTTACCACAATTGCATTTCCTACGTGAAAGATTGTATTCTTTCCTGCAATGGGATGATGAGTAACATTGGACAAAGGGGACATTAACAGCTGCCTTTTGTGTTTTCTCAAAGTATCAGTGTTTAGGATTAAGTGTCAAATTGTATTGATGTGGCTGCAAAGACCCTTCAGAAAGTATTAACCCTGCCCCTCACAAGGGGGAGACTGAATATGAATGCCAGTGGTTTGAGAGATGGCGGCTCCCCCGTCACATAGTGTGGGGTAGAAGTGGTTACTTCACTCTTATTACTCCATGGCCTCAGCTTTGACCAAGTACATGCCATATTGTTGCACAATGTTATTTCAGTGCTTCATTGAATTGTAGGCTTGGTATGCAATCAGTGATTTTTTTTGTAAATTTTTTTTTTTAATAAATGATTTTGCTTATACAGTACGTTACACTTTCTAGCAAGCAACCCAAATTCAGATTCTTATTAATAAGTAGATGCATTTTAAAATGTAATATGAGCTTCCACAGTAATAGGGGAAAACTCGCATGTGATTTTTAGTTCCAATATAACCTACTTTTTTTGTTGGGGGGGACGACAAAAAAGCGAGGTTTGTGGTGTCCAGGAGTGGGGAGGGGTAGGTCATAATCGAGTGCAGTTTCTACACCAGGACGTGCGAAATTGAAATGTTTTTTAGATTTCACTATTGTAGCTAAAAATGTAGAACAGAGATAGCTTGTGCTACTGAATCAACATAAATATACTTAAACAAATCCTGGAAAAAAAAAAAAAAAACCCTATACCGTGAATCTTGTTACAGTAACCCGTTTTGTGCTGAAGAGTGTGTTAACTTTTTATATATATATATATTAAATGCCCTGGAAACACTTCTATTGTATCACCATTATGAAATGAGGATTTTTTTGTTTTTGTTTTGGAGCAATCATTGTAACATAGTTCATGAATTTGCAGTGGATTATTGTTCATTTTTACTGTGGTAATTTTAGACCAGAGTATCAGTTTGAGCTGGAGTTGTCTGTTTTTGGGGTGTTGCTGTTTCAACCCTGTGCACTGAGTGCCAGAAGAAATCAAATAAATGTCTGAATGTAGTATTTACTCTTTGTGAGGTAACTACACCCCATGGTTAGGAGACAAAAAAATACTAGAACGGATTATTTCAACATGATATTTTTTGTATCTGAAAATAAACAATAAAATACTGATAATGTATTCAAAAGAGTCTCTGTCAATGCTATGAAATGTTCTACCGAAGCATTGCACGCCCATTATCCCTAGGTGTCGAGACAGAGCCAGGTCCCCCTGGATACCCTGCTCTGCTGCTAGCCCGCAAGTCACCGCCTTTTTACCCGTTTCAAAAAGCAATGTTGTAAGATTAGTGTGCAAATGTATTGAAACACCCCATTGCTTCTGTTTTGATTTCTTGTTCATGTTAAATCAAACCTCTGTAAATGAAAATATTTGGAAATTGTCAGAACAGGCAAATTTAGTGAGAGTCTAATTCAGTGGTTCTCAGCCTGTGGTCCGTGAATTAACTCCAGGGGTCAATTGCAACTAAGCAGCTTCGGCTAGTCCCCAGCTACTTATTTAAAATGTTGTTAATTGCAACGAACCCAAAGTAACTGCTGTTGCCCTCTAGAGGATACTAAAGCACTTTAATTTCTGTAAAGACGTGGTATCGTACAAACTGGAACAAATATGAAAAATCCCAAAATCGATTGCCAACTTTTATGAAATTGAACTATCATATCTAAAAATTGTCAAATTATTTGAAATCTGGGAGGGGGGCAATGTCAAAATATTTGCAACAAAATCAGTTTATCTTTATTCAATTTATTCAGCTAAACGTTGGCCTGTTTATTTATAACAATAAATAATTCAGGTGCCTCTGCTGTTAGCCTCTTCCACAGATTGCGTATTTCTTTATTTTTTAATGTGCTGCTGTACGAGTCCAGCCCTCAGGGAAGGCAGTATTCACTCTGCTTACACCTGTATTCCATGCAGTGTGCGCTGCAGAATTGCTGCGGAATCCTTTCCGCCATCCTCCACAGTTTCAATACAGGCTTTTATACACTCTATGAAATAAAGATGTTGCTCCATTGTATAATTTTGCACACATTAGTGCCCATGATTGCCTTCACATGGATGTACTGAGAAATTAAGCATTTATAGGCTATTCCTAAAATATGGAATCAGCATTTTTGATTCGATTTATACCTTTTCCAGTCAAATACACCTTTGGTCCTGTAAACTAATGCATTTGTTATGTGTGAGAATTAAATAATGAGGACTAGTAAGTTTTGTTTATCCTCAATGCAGCTTCATTCATTTTGGTGGTATGATCTAATTTCCCTAACAGAAATTCAATTATAAATGTGAATTTGGTTTAAGAAAATGGGAACGTTTTCTGATGCAATTCAGTTTGGTATTTATTTATTCGTGCGTAAATACATACACGTAGGAATTGTAGACACTCGAATTTTCTAGAAAGATTTGGTTGCTTTTATCAGTAATAACATTAAAGGAAAAACCTTTAAAGACATATTGCTAGTGTATGGTTTGGTATCACTAGTTGTAATACTATTGAAAATAATGGTTTTACACAATAAATGTAATTATTTTAATGGTTAAGTTTCATATTCACAAATGAATATGAAATCTAATCAAACCCTTTTCCCTTTTATTTTTATTTTTTTGTACTTTTTATAAAAGAAATAGAGCAATACATTGAAGTTATTAAAATATCTCGCAACAAAAAAGCTTTGAAAACGTTTCATCTGTGTGACTTGTTTAATATTTTCTTGTAATTGTTTAGAGCCCACCTCCAGGATCCCATTATGTTTTGTATGTATTCTGTAATATATAGTACTATTCTGCATATTTTATTTATTTTTTTTGTATCTTATTTTCATTACATAAAACATTTTATTAAAAAGGTGGTGGAGACATTTTCAGCAGCTCAGAGAAGCAAAACACGACACAAAACAACTTGTTTACAGCAAGGAAAAAAACAGGCAAACACTGTAAATCTGATGTGTTTGACTTCTAATAGGACACCTATTCTGTCTCATGTGTTTTAATATTTATGTTTTTACAGCATTTATAATATGAAGAAATGAATGGATGTAAGCAGTTACTATTTAATTAACTAAATGTGTCAGGTATGTGTTGTTCCCTTATTGCTGGTAATAATGGAACGAATGAACTATTTTATTTATAAATATTTATTTTGAGAAAAAGACACTCGGGTGAAACATTGTCTTGTCATTTGCACAAAAAAATCTATATTTTTCAACGAAACTTTCAGGAAGTATTGTAAGGTTTCCGAGTAATAGAATAACAGTTTGTGTTTATGTATACCACTCAGGGGACGCTCACCAAGGGACAGACAGTCGCCGCGCAGGGGGGATCTTATGTTGCAGGGAAGGCTGATCAAAAGCACTGCAGGTTTAAGCCTGATCCACATGTCCCTCCTCTCTTCACGGCTGTGAATGAGGACTACCTGGGGAGCGGCTGGTCTCGGGGACACATGGCTCCAGCTGGGGACAGGAAGTGCTCAGGGGTACAGTAGGGTTATCCATCTCTTCATACACAGTCTGTAAGGGCTTATCCCAGCCAGCGTTTAGTTCAAGTGCAAGTGTTTTTAAATGAGATCACCGTGTTTTAATCTAGTTGCAAAGTATTTGCATTTGGCAGAATGTATTTGACAAATACATTTAAATAATCTACAGTGGCTTGCAAAAGTATTGACCCCCCCTTGGCGTTTTTCCTATTTTGTTTCCTTACAACCTGGAATTAAAATTGATTTTTTGGTGGTTTGTATCATTTGATTTTCAAAATATATTTTATCTAGCCACTGGGATTTTTGCCCATTCTTCAAGGCAAAACTGCTCCAGCTCCTTCAAGTTGGATGGGTTCCGCTGGTGTACAGCAATCTTTAAGTCATACCACAGATTCTCAATTGGATTGAGGGCTGGGCTTTGACTAGGCCATTCCAAGACATTTAAATGTTTCCCCTTAAACCACTCGAGTGTTGCTTTAGCAGTATGCTTAGGGTCATTGTCCTGCTGGAAGGTGAACCTCCGTCCCAGTCTCAAATCTCTGGAAGACTGAAACAGGTTTCCCTCAAGAATTTCCCTGTATTTAGCGCCATCCATCATTCCTTCAATTCTGACCAGTTTCCCAGTCCCTGCCAATGAAAAACATCCCCATAACATGATGCTGCCACCACCATGCTTCACTGTGGGGATGGTGTTCTCAGGGTGATGAGAGGTGTTGGGTTTGCGCCAGACATAGCGTTTTCCTTGCTGGCCAATAAGCTCAATTTTAGTCTCATCTGACCAGAGTACCTTCTTCCATATGTTTGGGGAGTCTCCCACATGCCTTTTGGCGAACACCAAACGTGTTTGCTTATTTTTTTCTTTAAGCAATGGCTTTTTTCTGGCCACTCTTCTGTAAAGCCCAGCTCTGTGGAGTGTACGGCTTAAAGTGGTCCTATGGACAGATACTCCAATCTCCGCTGTGGAGCTTTGCAGCTCCTTCAGGGTTATCTTTGGTCTCTTTGTTGCCTCTCTGATTAATGCCCTCCTTGCCTGGTCTGTGAGTTTTGGTGGGCGGTCTTCTCTTGCCAGGTTTGTTGTGGTGCCATATTCTTTCCATTTTTAAATAATGGCTTTAATGGTGCCCCGTGGGATATTCAAAGTTTCAGATATTTTTTTATAACCCAACCCTGACCTGTACTTCTCCACAACTTTGTCCCTGACCTGTTTGGAGAGCTCCTTGGTCTTCATGGTGCCGCTTGCTTGGTGGTGTCCCTTGCTTAGTGGTGTTGCAGACTCTGGGGCCTTTCAGAACAGGTGTATATATACTGAGATCTTGTGACACTTAGATTGCACATAGGTGGACTTTATTTAACTAATTATGTGACTTCTGAAGGTAATTGGTTGCACCAGATCTTATTTAGAGGCTTAATAGCAAAGGGGGTGAATACATATGCACGCACCACTTTTCCGTTATTTATTTTTTAGAATTTTTTGAAACAAGTAATCTTTTTCATTTCACTTCACCAATTTGGACTATTTTGTGTATGTCCATTACATGAAATCCAAATAAAAATCAATTTTAATTCCAGGTTGTAAGGCAACAAAATAGGAAAAATGCCAAGGGGGGGGGGGGGTCAATACTTTCGCAAGCCACTGTATCAGATGCATTTAGCGAGTGTTTTTAATTCAATAGCAATCTATGGCAGAAACATTTTACCTGTCTAACATCTTGCCACAGAATGTGGTTGTTCTTGATGTTGTTTATTTCCAGTTTTGAATAGTTTTTTTTTTTTTTTTTTTTTTTTTAACATTTTCTTTCTCTTCTGATAAGGTGGCTCTAATGAAACTTTGGAGTAAAAGACTTTTTGAATTTCCCCATTTGCCTCTTCAGAGTCAAAGCATTTATTTTACTAGCAGTTAATAAAGAAAATAGACTGCTGGTGACATGTATTGATTTACCAATATGTACTATGTGGCCATGTGGCAATGTTGCCTGCCTCTGTGTGTATTTCAGTATTATTTGTTGCGTGTTATGTGTTAATGTTGGTGTATAGTCATTGATACACGGGATATAAATGGGTCTGTGGAACACGAGTTGTTTAAAATGTATATTTGTATTTAGGCACAAGGATTAAAATGTAATAATATGTGAGCACGGGGAATTGCACTTTATTAATTCACGTGCAGTTGTACAGCGACTCTAATTTAATGATTGATTAGCAATCGAGTCTCAGTACAGCTGCATAAAAGCAGCATGTTTTCACTCACTCGGGGTTGTGTGTTCGGTGAGTGGAGAACGGGATAGGAGACGGAGGTAATAATCATAGTAATAGTTAAAATATCAGCTCACCGTGTTTGTCTGTGTCGTCCGTTTTGTTTATCTCTTTATTTTGGCCAAAGTACTGTGTCCTGTGTTTTGTTTGTCTTTACAACCTTTTATTTTCTGTCTGTTCATTTTTAAATGCTGAGCAAAACCAATTGCTCAGCTTCACCCAACTCCACCTCTCTGTTTATTTTTCCTGGTTCCTGGTTTCTGGTCTGACATCACCCACTGCAGCCATCTTTGTGACAGGCTAGTATAGATAACACTGTGTAACAATTTTTTTTTTGTTCCTGGGTAGTAAGTGTTATTTCCTAATTGTTTATGCCTCAAAAGTATAGAAAAATGGCTATTATTCCCCACAAACTTTGCTTTTGTGACCAGGATAGTGATATTTCAAAATATCACTATTTCCAATGGGAAAACGGGCAAATGTGTGTCTTTTCGTTCACATAAAGTCAGAAAAAAACAACATATGAATCCAAATTAACATGTATTTATACTAAAGTAATACAAAAATGACTACAAAAGATTTAGAAGTGAGTAGTTTTTCGAGATTTATGATTATACTGTAAATACAGTATAATCGTAAATCTCGAAAAACTACTCAGTTCTAAATTTACACAAGTAGGAATTTGCTTGAGACGTTGTTCAAGTCAAGTAAGCTTATTTGTGTATAAATAATGACAATAGTTTAATCTTAGTTTACAGGCACGCACCTGAATTGTAAGGTAATTAAGCTGTTTGCATATACTCTCCCCTCCATTCTGCGCACTGCCAGCCCTGGTTAAAGATGAAAATAATGTACCTGATCTGAACCAAGTGTGAATCTTGCCTGAATATTAAAGTCAAAAATCTAAGTATTTTAAAACTAGCAAGAAATGACTTGTTGCACTAGCAGCAGTTCCATGATTGTTTTACATTGTTGTTCTGCCCTCTGACACAAAGGCAAAGACACCATTTCTTAGAGCAGTAAGACCATTGTAATGGTATAAAACAAGAACCAACCCTTGACTGGTCCTTCCTGCAACTAAGTTTCTACTGTAGAAATTGTTTTATTTACTGTATTTTTATACGGTAAAACCGTGCTTTTGACATGGCAAGTATTTTGAACTGCCTTACTTGGGGAATAATTACCTCACCCGATTACCTAAAGAACAGTGCTTGCTTTTCTTTGTTTATTTAACACTTTCTGTTAATAAACTGCATGTGTGAATTCTAGGTGCAGCTCTGTGCAGAGACTTGTATGTATTTGTGTTTAATGCGTGCTCAGTAAGTACATATTGTACATTTTATGCTGAAACATCTGCCCAATTTGTAGGATTGCAATTACTGAAACCGTAACTTCACAACAACAAGGTTTGCTTGGTTTCTTAGAGCTTCTTAATTGTAAAAAAATTAAAATAAAATTAGTTTTGAAGGTAAATGTCAGTTACACCATTTTGTCTCCAGAGGGCAGTATAGCACTTTACAGATCAGTGTTGAATTTTAATATCCCAGTGCTCATATGAAGGCAGTGCAGTGCTATTGGCCCTGCTGTTAGAATGTAAAGTGCAGCATTCACAAAGGGTTTTTATCAGAACACCACCTCGCTGCTAAGTTGGTGTCTCATGGTGGTTTTCAGTTGCACCAGTAGAGAATATTTTGAGGACCCTTTCAGTCCTGAATTATTTCTGTATAGTCCTTTATTAAGTATGCATGAGAACAGGATAAACATTTTTACTTCTATTTCTACACTGCCTCAGACTGGGTCCTAAGAGTCCCGAGAGGCTCCTACAGGATTTCTGAGGGCAGCTGTTAACGTACAGTTCTAAGAGAAGGTGGGAGCGGTCCTGCCAGGACTGAAAGGGTTAAGTTCCGTTACTGGTGTCCAATGAAACTTACCTGTTTTACAGCTGCTTTTTCTTTTCCTGGCCATTTCAGTGATGCAGGTCAATTTGACTTCATCACTAACCCTTCCATCAGTTGTTCAATGGCCCTTGCGTGATGCTCTGAGTATGCAGTTTAACCTAAACAAGATTTGATGTAGCGGTTTGTTTCCAGTACTAAACCCTTTTAATGACTGTCCTCCTCTTTCATTGCTAGGTGATTGGGAAAGGTAACATGGCAGTACCCACACACCTTTACAAAGTCATTCTGGCACACAGGAGTGACACCTCTTCTGAGCCCCTAGCACTGGGGTGCTTTGTGGTGCCCAACAAACCAATAGGCTTTGACCGTTCCAGGTGAGTCTTGTAGACCTGGAGAAGATGAGTGGGCTGAGCTTCTTCCCCCTACTAGATAAGACCCAAGCAGTCCAGAACATCTGCGATGCAGACCCCTGCAAGCTGATGGGCTTCAAGGAGTTCACTCTCTATATAACCAGCCGCAAGGTGAGCAGCGCCAGGACTCTGCCCAAGCTGGAGAAAGCCATGTGTGAGCTGAAGGGGCTGGCCATTGAACCGGATGCTTATCTCCTCAGTCTGTACGAAACTAAGAAGGAGCTGGCAGGTGCAGGGAGCCGGGAAGACAAGTCCGGATGATTAGCAAAGCTGGACACTGCAGAAGGGCACAAGCTGTCAGCACATGAATTCTGAACTGCAAGGGTCTGAGTATTGATTCTGGCAGCACATTTTATTGTTAATGGTTTTTTGTTTTATTTGTGTTCAAAGTCCAGAGACAGCCTGCAGTTCTCTAACTTCTCTTTTATTTAAGTTATGCCCAAATTCCATCCTTTGTGGATCTTTAGAGCTGTTCTAGCTCATATTTTGTCTTTTAGATTCCCATTACATTTTATTTTTTATTGAAGAAGTCAAATTGATAGTGACTTGTATTCTTTGACTTGGGCCCTGAAACAAGCATTGTAACTTGTTGATTTGGTCATTGGTAGTTTTGTAAAACGCTTATCGCTATGCTTCTTCAAGCATAGAGATGTATGTTTGTAGAGAATCTGTGATGGAATAGGAGCCATGTCTGTCCCTGTAGTTCCAAATAGATTGTTTCAGTGTGAACACAATGTGTCAGAGAGGGAGACAGACTCTGACACTTCCCAATGCAGGCATCACATTTAAACTTAGAATTTTACCATCCAAAAAGCATTGTGGTTTTGGTATGCCACAAAGAAAGTTTTTCAAGGCTATTGTGTTTTGCAAATTCTATTGGTTTATCAATTGCTGGTAATGTGCTTTTAAAGCTGCAGGTGCTTACAGTAGGTCATGCACAGTGCGTATTGATTCAGAAGCTCTTCATGTTATATGACATGTACAGTGTAGCTGCAGGTGCTGAGGGTCGCTACTCTTACATGGTAACTGCTCTGTAATGACATGGGAATGACTGTGGACAACATAGTGTTACCTGATATAATTACATGGTACACTAACACCATTGCACAGGCCTTCTCTGTGTACTGAGAGACTCCTTTCTTGGAAGCAGTATATTAGTCTGAAGTGCAGCACAGAGCTGCACTGTATGTAAGGTTATGATAGTAATAGAACTCTGATCTTGGTCTAGTATATCACCTGAATTGAGCAGTTTCTTTGGTCTCTGTAGTGTATAGGTTCCCTTGGTCGATGGCACCCTTTCAGTGTCTGGTTTGTACTGCCTGCTGGAGCGCAATCTTCTGCCTCCAGGAACATGTTTTAAATGTTTATCAAACAGTCATTTTTCTTGTGTTTTTTGGGGTTTTTTTGCAATATGTTTATGGTAATGAGGTGCAAACTCTTGCACACACTTTTCAGAAGAGGCCATCAAAAACTGCTGAAAGTGTTTTCAAAGCGAACGCATTGTCCCGTGTCTTTCTCTTATTATTAAGAGAGACTCATCGTGTTAGCATTGAGAAAACAATCAGTGTTTGATTCAAATCAATAAGCATCTTCGTTCTTTCCGGTGCACCCTGATGAGTCAGGAGGTGCATCTATTGTAGCAGGTGCACCTCTAAGTTGGGAGATGCACCGATTGTTCTTACTCGAGTTTTAGATTTGTTGCAATTGTTTTTATTTTAGACACTGTTAAAATGCTGTTTAAAGTGTTTGTATAATGCGTACTGCCATGGTAATTGTATACAGTAAATGAAATCCGAAGACCATGGGTTGTGAGCTGAGGTCAGAACCAGTGTTCCTAGTCATTTTGCATAGGCTATTTATTCATTCATTCATTTTCCAAGTGACGGTAACGTTACTGTAATAAATGGCATGCTACTCCTATTGCAGTGAGCAGGTCAGTCCTGCTTCCTGCAGGCTCTGAAAACAAGTTGTTCTCTCAGGTCACTTGTTCTCTGCATGTTTTAGTAAAAACACTGACTGCAGTATAAAGCATTGTTAAAGCATAGCAAAATATACTTCATCATAGAGAATGCATGGAAAAGTAAAGGCAAGTAAAAAAAGAGGTACTGTAAAGTGGGTAGAAAAACATGACAAACTATTATGGACCATTGTAAGTGCACTGTATATGAATTGGGGAAAAAAACTGCACACTGAAAAACATCTACTGATGTGCTTATTATCTTGAAAGCAACTGAACACCACATCCACTACTGCCCAACATGTATCATCACTTTTCAGACTTGCACCGTAGACAGCCTCTTCAGATTGGAGACAACTTCAAAATCAAAGAGCTATTTAGCCAGTAATAACTGGCTAACCGTGATTTGTAATGTATGGTAGGGGTGTACAAATTGAATCAATGCATCATTTGTGTGAGGGAGATGAGCTTCTGTTTTCTACACTGGAGCTATGGTGTGTGGCTCCCCAGGGCAAGTCAATGCTCCTCTCCAGCTTTATCTAGTGTAGGGTGCTGGTGACTCAGTACAAGTGCATGACAAGGTATATCACTTCTGTATCTCTTTCTATAGGTCCCCACCAACCTTGACTAGGTAGTTGCCAGTTAAAAATGCTCAAAAAAAATTACAAAGTAGCCTGTCTTCAAATGAGGACAGTGGCACTTAATGGGCTAATGAGCTTTACTGGAATCCAAACAAAGCCTGTGGCTTACCAATAGGGATATCAACAGTGCACTAGGTAATGCTGCAGTATGGAGCCAGAAGAGATGGCTTGCTAAGACAAGCATGTTGATTGTGTAGCAGCTAGACTGGCACCAGTACAGCACAGAGAAACAACCAGGCTGGTGTGTTAGACAGAAGACACTGTGATTGCAAGCCCTGGTCAGGACCTCTAGTGAACCGTAGCACTGAAGCCAACATCCATCCATCCACTGGAGTTCATGCAGTTAATCCCCGGTAATCCAGATGAAACATTGCTTTTACACAGTACTGGAGAGCATACTTATTACCTGTTAAACTACCAGTAACTGCAGACCGGCTGACAGCCCCTATTGCTGGCAGTTGCTGTATTGGCTGTCCTATCACTTTTCTGTTGCAGTCAGGGTCTGGAACATGCACTATATGACTTGCTCTTGGCCAGCACTGCTTGCAAGCTGCTGCAGGCAGAAGGCCGTTGTTGCTTTCTTGATTTCTGCAATGCCTTTCTGCAGGGTTGGGGTCAATTTCATTTTCATCTCAATTTCAAATCAATTCCCAATTCCAATTCCCTTTTAATCAATTCCAACACATCACTGATGTAAATTGTAATCAGCAGTATTCTGTTACAGTGAGTTCACAGTGGCAACAAATTACTTACTTGGAAGTCGCTGTTAATCAATTAAATTGGCTTAAGTGAAAGCAGCAGAATAAATAACAATTAGTGTCTAAAATCTTAATTCCAGTCCCTTGACTCTCCCTGGTAGATGACTTTAGTGATGTGGACAAAACTTGGTTATTTTAGCACAGGAGAAAGTGAGTTGGTTTCTTTACTTTGATAGCAGAGCTGAATCCTCAGTAACCATGTGCAGACCTCTGAACTGAGTTCTAGACATTGAACTAAGCTCGGTGGTTTGCAGGTTGAGAGTCACTGTTGGACCAGAGCTCAGTTTTGTGGGTTGTTACTTACAGCTCTCCTGGTCCTGCTCACAGCACAGCTAAACTTACAGCTCTGCTGGTCCTGCTCACAGCACAGCTAAACTTACAGCTCTGCTGGTCCTGCTCACAGCACAGCTAAACTTACAGCTCTCCTGGTCCTGCTCACAGCACAGCTAAACTTACAGCTCTGCTGGTCCTGCTTACAGCACAGCTAAACTTACAGCTCTGGTTAAACATGTTGCATCCCCTATAGAAATAACTGATTTTACTTCATGAAGTGGAATGAAAGCTGCTGAATCATGTTACGTTAACATATTGAATTGCACATCACTGCTTTGGAGTTCCGTATACTTTATTAAAACTGACACAAATTGGAAACTGACATTTTGAACTCTTACGTGAAATATTGTACTACTGTTATGGCTTCTGATACACACTTACAATCTCATGTTACAGTCTCTTTGATGGCACGGTTTAAAAAAAACAGATCTAAATGATGTTCATATAGTCATTCTTTTTCTGCAGAATTAACTTTTCTTTATATCATGCTCTTAAGAGTGTTATGAGTTCCATTTGATTCAGTTACCAAGATGCTCTTTATTACCACAAGTGCACTCTATACCCACAGGCCTGAGTAACAGAATGCATGGTAAACTGGATGGGAATGAGTAAAGTAGCCATACATTCGGTGTGCCTGTGAGGAAGATCAGTGACCCTTTCACACAGATTCCATCATAGCTAATGGGGTAATAAAACAATAACGAGACGCAAGAGAAACACGTCCTTAACTCTCGTCAGCCTGACGACTGTCCTTATTGCTTTGGAGAAACATTCCCTAATGATACAACTGTCCTTATTGCTTTAGAGAAACAGTCCTTATTGACACACCTTCCTTATTGCTTTGGATAAACATTCCTTAATGATACAGCTGTCCTTATTGCTTTGGAGAAACAGACCTTATTGATACACCTTCCTTATTGCTTTGGATAAACAGTCCTTATTGATACAACTGTCTTTATTACTTTGGAGAAACAGTACTTGTTGACACACCTTCCTTATTGCTTTGGATAAACATTTCTTATTGATACAACTGTCCTTGTTGCTTTGGAGAAACAGTCCATATTGATACAACTGTCTTTATTGATTTGGAGAAACAATCCTTATTGATAAACCTTCCTTATTGCTTTGGAGAAACAGTCCTTATTGATACAATTGCCCTTATTGCTTTGGTGAAACCATCTTTGTTGATAGACCTGTCTTATTGTTGGGCTGCTGATCTTCGTGTGTTTTTACATACTCTTTTTGCCCTGACTTGGGGGAAACCAGCGTATCAGGTCATGACAGGAGGTATGAGGGAAGTATTTGGTTTTTCTCTCCCCTTTTACCTGTTTATAAGTAGGACCTGTGGAAGTTCATGCCTGGATTTGCACAAATAGTAACACTTTACATTAAGTTTATCTACTATGTATTTACATTGTAGTTACTTAGTAAATACACACTGCTTGGCTTATCCAAAAGTAGGATTCTAATCAAAATAAAAACCCAGCGCAAGCGCGTTTAGTGGCGCAGTGTCAGCGCCCAGCCAATCATTGCTGATTAGGTTGAGGAATCTTCTATCCAATCAGGGCCAGGCAACAATCCCTCTTAGACAGAGTGCGTTTGCGTCACCGCAAGGCTCCGTTTCGACTGTAGAAGTGGCGACCGTGTCGAGCAGCAGTAACACAGCAAGAAAAAACAGCGCAGAGAGAATACGTAAACCATGCTTCACAACACAGGAAATTGCTATATTAATAGAAGAGGTAGAGGCAGTCTTTTATTATTTATAATAATTATACAGGGCATTGACATTACTACATGTAAAGTGTAAAATACTCCCTGGTGTCTCTACCAGTAGCAGCTGATTCATTTTCTAGCGGACATGAAGTGCGGCATCACGTTACCTCTGAGCTTGTAATGGAATAGAGTTTCAATATAACAGGGCTTTAATTCTCATGAATCACAACAAGATCAATAGCAAAACCATCAAGAATTGAGAACAGGTTTTTTGCTACTGTGAGTAAAAATCAAATAAAAAGTCCAGTGAAAGTGTGATTTCTTGCATTATTAAATGACAGTATTGGAACTGATATCTAGTGTTCTAGTTGGCATGAGGGCGTGAGTTCCAGTGGGTGTAGTGTGTTCACATGGAAGCACGTCATTAAGGAGGCGTGTAGTGTTGAGTGGGAAGGTATAGCTGGGCAGCGCTCCTGTAACCGGTCTGATCTCACTCGCTGTTCTGCACTCCGGCTTGCTATGACTTCTCAAGCAATCACACCAACACAGGGCGGCAGGTTCATTCAATATTTATTCCTGATAAACAACAAACTGGTTGGAACAGGCACTTCATACAGCAGTTATTTCTCCATCTTAGGAAATAGCAGAATTCCAACTAAAGTTTAAAGCAAGTCAAGCACTTCCTACCGCAAATTAGATAATTGCCTGTTTAAGCCACAAGAGGTCTCCCTCTCCCCTCAAATAGCAATCCAGATAGCATGTCATGGAACCAAGCCAATACATTTTGGTGAACTTCAGTCATTTTTTCTTCTAGTGAGTTTCACGCTACACGTGCACACATACAAACAGCCAAGAGAACATTTGATTTAAGCAGGCAGCAGCATACATGAGCAAACTAGGAATGTCTTTACTACCAGCGGCAATGCACTGCTGATTTATATATATATATATATATATATATATATATATATATATATATATATATATATATATATATATATATATATATATATAATATATATATATATATGTGTGTGTGTGTGTGTTTTGTCGACAAAGAAAGATAACAGTCTCATCAAACAGATTATACTAGATACATTTAAAACTATGAAATTTTGAGCTTTAAGTACAACAGAAATGTTGTCTTTATCAGGGATACGTAAAGGAGTTTCCTCAGGTAAATTTGCTGTTTTTGTTTTATATATTATATATATATATATTATATATTATATATATACAGAAATTCGCGTAACCTCTTTTAGGATAATGGATTTGTTGATAAACTAGGAAATGAATTGGAGACTAAATTCCCTTTACATGTTGTTAAATGCATTCATACATTTTTTATGTCTTCCTCTTATTAGCTAAGTGACAGTTTCCCACTGGGCATTCAGAGAAATTTATTTCCTTTGGAATCATACACTATTTAAAATTGCTTCCATAAAAAAACATAATACTGCCTCAGCAGATCTTTTAGAGACTTTTACAATCGTTAATCTTTGTATTAATGTAACCTAATAAATGAACCCAAGCCCTGAAGCCTATTATTCTTCTCTGAAAAGTCAGTGGCAAATGCTTCTAGTTGCCTTCTACATGTGTTGGAATAGTAACCATTTCACTGGAATCACGTCATGTTATTGTATCTGATTCACTGTTGCTGGCTCAAAAGCTGTGTCATTATATGTTCTGAATATGCTCTGCATGCAAATTCAACACAACCTATCTCACATTTCAACAGCAAGAAGCAGTTCTGAGATCCCACACACTGCTATACTCGTCGCTATACCACTTGACTCATTTCAAGCCACTGGCAATGCCCAGCTAAACTAAAAGCAAACATGACAAGTGGCAACAATTGATTTTAAATCTCATTTCTCATAACAGGAACATTGCCCTGGTTTTAAATACATTTTTCTGCAAACGGGTACCCGAAAAATTTTGCAAGAAAAGTAAAACAACAAACAGCTGACATAGAGTGACGTGATTCTCAGGCAGCTCAAGCAGCTCCCAGTCTCCTGAACGAGCACAGCGAGCTGAAAACAAGCAGACATCCAGCCCCCACCAGTACACACGTGCGCTGCTTATTGCAGGAATCGCCCTCGGCAGTGAAGTGAAGAAAACAAGGGCATGTATCCTATGTGTAGAGCAAAAGCATGAGGAGATTCACAATGCAACTTTACAGCCCAGAAAAAAGGTCTACACTTTGCATTGTGTCTATTTCCTGTGTATTTACATAGTGGAACCTAAACCCATGTGGAGTCACACATTACAGTGTTATTATGCATATCTGAATCTGAATATTAACATAAATAATGATATGCAAGGTATACTTGTGCATCTTAAATAACACATCCCTGTTTATAATGTGCATTTAAGAACATCTCACTTAGATTCAATGTGAATGCTATGCACCCAGATGTCTGCTTTTGTTTTACGTGTAATATTTATTTTAGAAATGTAATGAATCACCGGAACAGCTGGTTTAGTCCTCTGGGTTTTTTTTTTTTTTAACCAATTAGACAGGACATCAAGGGATGGGCGAGTTTGCTTACATACAATCTGACCCCATTTCAGCTTTGTGTTTTGACTGAAACATGGTTCCAAAATAACCTACATTTCATGAAAAGTACTGTATATAGAAGCAACATGACTCTAAAAGGTTACAATCACTGAGCCTGGTCATTTCTGATGTGTATGTGTGTCTATATGTTTGTAATGCCAGATTCCACATACATCTTTTATACTCTGAGCACACTCTTAAAGTCGGGAGATGTTTAAGGAGGACACAGTGTTTTGGATTTCTGTAAGTGGATTTTTCGTGCACTGTTTTACAATATATCCAGACAACTTTTAAGTAATCAAGAAACTCAGACAGACCCAATCAAATTAGAAGTTTTAATGAATCAGAGTAGTATCATTACTCCTTCGGTTTATTAAATGCTTAAATGGATCGAGTGATTACAGACCACGCTGGATCCCAGCTAATAGGCAATCTGGGCGATCCAGTGCCTTTACAAGTTTAACAGCACATACGATTTACAACTGAAGAGTAATTAACGTTTTAAATGCAAAATTGGGTCAAAATGACTGGCATGGTGACTCTAGTGTTAAAAAGTCCCGACAACTCCTTTAAAATTAATTGGATATGGCTTGTCTATCTGGAATCAACTCCCCAGTAATGTTATTGAAGCTGATACCCTGGGATCCTTCAAGAAGCTGCTTGATGAGATTCTGGGATCAATAAGCTACTAACAACCAAATAAGCAAGATGGGCTGAATGGCCCCCTCTCGTTTGTAAACTTTCTTATGTTCATGTCTTCTACCTTTCTAATCTCTATAATATATGGGGTAATCCTCGAACTGATAACCAGAGATCCTAGGAATGCGTTTGCTGCGGAATAATATGGATAAACAATGATTTTTTATGCTGTTGGGGAATTTTTTGTTTTACTTTTGCAAAAAACATGTAAGGCTTTTTCTGGTTGTTTATAACTAAATCAATTAGATCTCCCTCCCGACCTGTGAGGGCACTGTGTAAAGGGAACAGAGTATCCTGGACTAAATGGCATGACAATTTATTCCCATGGGTAGGTAGAAGTCGGCCATCTAGAAAAGGAGTGGAGCTACGGTACCCGAACTCAATGACCTGGACGGGAAACAGGGTGGCATTCGCGGATTGGAGGAGCGGATGCGCTCGTTAACCAAGGGGTCATGAGGGAGGGTATAAATAGGGTCGTAGTGAAAATAAACTGTTCCTTTTTGTAAATAGTTAGAAACAGCCTAAAAGGAGACCCTGTGTTACAAGAAACATGAGTGTTGTGTTTTGTTAGTTTGTCTAATTAACTGTTTGTCTGTTTTCTAAGACTACGAACATCTATCCAGAGCTGTCACCACAGGCCAGCATTAAACCCAGATACCAGCACTTCCCTTTCACAGAGAAAACTGTCTTTGCACCACGATCACTATTTCACTCCCTGTAGGAAGAGTATATGTGTTTTGTATTATGTATTGATGTAAACTGGACTTTTTGGTTACGGGTCAAACCCAGGGATTACAAACAAAATTATACACGCCGCTGTATCACTTTATAACATTTATTATGTACAGTTGTTTGCCGTCAGGCTCTGGACATTGTTAACTCAGTAAACACCCTTACACTGGGAAATTGCTGTCTGTCTGTTCCTTCCACACTGCTGCATTTCCTACACCGGCACTCGCTTGAGCACTTTTACACAATAACATATTGAGGTAATGAGAGTAAGACCCTTAACTCTGTTTCCTTGTGCTATGCAGTATTTCTCGTTCATGAAAAAACAGTTTATACAAAACCTTGAATTGAAGACAGTGCTTGACCAGCAAATCCTGCTTTGGATGTCAGGATTCATTTTCCCTTATCTGTTATCTGCCTCGCTCATGCAGGCAAAAGCACGGGGCCCCTTTCAGTAAGTCTACTAATAAGGGCTTGTGGCTTCATGAATTTACCAATGGTTTTTAATTAGGTGACAATTTCCAATGAATTGTCTAATTTTTAGACTTAACAGTTTTCCTGTTACAGTAAAACCTTTAATCTTCTATTCTGTTTCAGTTCGATTGGAATACCTGTATTTAACTTAAAGACTGCTTTCAAATAAAGCTTACTTTTTTTCTAACAAGAAACTTGACTGTGAACAATCTGAGTATAATCAGTGTAACAGTGAACACCATAGCTAGAATAATATTACCCAAGGGTAGCATATAAAGAGAAAACAGAATGTGTCAAGAATCGAACCCTGGGGGCCCCCACACAAAACCTTTGATAAAGAAGTCTCCTCAATTTTAACAAACTGAAACCTGTTCGAGAGATAGGAGCGCAACCAGGATATTTTCAAGGCGATCAATTCAAACAGAGTGATCAGTGGTGTTGAAAGCTGCACTTAAAGCTAGTAAAACAAGAAGCGAAGGTGAGCCCACATCAGAGGAGCACAACACATCATTTACCACTGGAATTAGTGCCGTCTCAGTGCGATGATACAGCCTAAAACCAGACTGAAGTTTCTCAGCAATGTTCTGTGCAGCAAGAAATCTATTAATCTGCTCTGCCACTGCTCTTTCTAAGATCTTGGGTAAAAAATAAAGATTGGAGTCTGTAGTTATTAAGCACATTGGGGTTGAGGGTAGGCTTCTTGAGCAAAGATTTTGTTACTGCTGTGTTGAATGAATTAGGAACAATACTTGATGAAAAAGAGCTGTTGATAATATTTAAAACTGGTATTTACTTTTGGATATTATTCTTTTAAAAGTGAAGTGGGAATGGGATCTAATGTACATGTACATATATACAGTTTCTACATTTGATCCCAGGTCATGATTGAGAGTCTTGGGATGTGGAACTTAGCCAGGATGTAAGGGTTTGAAATGGAAATAAACACAGGCTTAACTATTTTATTACGCTATAAGAATGAGATGAGACCATGTTTACTAGTATTAGTTCAAAATACCCACATTACATTCTACATTGTACATTACTGTTTAGATGCAGTACCTGCCACTAGATCTTTTCAAAATGCCCGCTCTAGTGCATTGATAGTGTCAGGACTGTTGCCCACATTGTCACACAGGTAACAACAATAATGATCCATGATATGGTGCAGAACAGAAAAGCCAGAGCTCTTGTTACGTTTTCTTTTTTTTCCCGTTCTTCCTGCACTGATTTAGAGGACAGAGGTCAAGCCCCAGTGCACTAGAGCAGACATTTTGAAAAGAACTTTGAAACAGACTTTAAAGCTGTAAGTGTAAAAAGTTGTCAGGATGTTAACAATGAAGAGAAAAGGTGGCAATTGCGGATTGGAGGAAAAGCGATTGCACTCGCTACCAAAGGGGGCGTGACTGATGGTATGAAAGGGGAAGTGAACTGTTCCTTTGTTATTGTTACAGAAGGACCACTGAAGGAGTATAAAAGAACGTGAGTGTTTTGTGTTGTTTTGTCTGTTTTAATAATAGTACTGCTTGTCATTATTAGACTGCTAAATACCCGGGAGCTGTCGCACTGAAGCCAGCTCTAAACCCGGACTGCACTTCACCACAGTTCACCCTAGCGTGTATTTCACCACTTGCATGAAGAGCACTCACTTTGGATTAGTGATCGTGTCTGTGTTGTGTGTGCTTCATTATTGTTTATTATAACTTCTCACAGATTATTGATAAGGTAGTCAATTAATTTCATAGGAAATATTTGCAGCAATTTTGGAAAACACACCTCTTGTCAGATGGCATCTTTTAAAAGGGTGCATTTCATGTCGCACCTGTTTATTTTCTTATTATGTGTGTTCGATACCATTTCTGTGTTCAGATCATTATTCACCAGGCTAACCAACTCATCTACTTTTCAACCACTTTTTCAAACTGCATTTCTGGAGTCAGTTATTTAAAATGTGGGTGAATGTAAACTTCACTGCGTCAGAAACATTGAGAATCTCGATATAAAACAAGTTTCTGAGTGGACAGAAATTCCAACTGCACTTCCCCATCTCAGTTCAGAAAATCTTTTTTTTTCTGTAGTTAGTAAGTCTGATGAATAATCATATAGAGAACACCCACAATAGGGTCTTAAAGACCAATTGTAATGTTAAGAAACTGTGTCGATGGTATAAAACAGCAGACCGCAACGTTTTTTGGCCGCAAACATAATTCTTGAATTTCTCTTAAGTTTGAGGGCTACATCATTTCTTATTCCAAAACATGAAATAAAAGGACCTTAAAACACAGATTTATGAAACGGCACAAAGTGAGAGACTGAGAGCCTAGAGTAGCGGATTGTAATGACTTCAGAGCAAGGGCTTTGGATCCAGCAGCCTGGAAAGACCAGATTCCCTTCAACACTGGTCACTATCTCAGCACACTCGCTCAGGAGGCACTCATTAGCTAGGTAAAGAAATGTTTAGAGGACAATTTTATTAACTTAATATTGGCGCAAGTACACTCTCTGCTTTACAAGCATTCCCTGTCAGTAAATGAGTGAATGCAGGCAGCCATGTGAAGAGGAATGTCTGCAGAATGCACAGTGTGGCGCCACTACACCGCCGTTTCCACAGCTTTCAATCCTTCCCATCTACAGTCTGACACTTCTCTTACCACATTGAGAAGTACTGGCTCTGATTTCCATAGTGGATAATGTTTTTAAAAAGATATAGAGAACAAATGATGCAGCCAGTCATTCAGCATTGTTAGTAAATGAATCATATTTCGGGTACCACTGAGCTTGTGAGACTGATTGCTCATTAAAATCCCTTGCATATTTTTAAAGAGGAGACAGCTATCTATTCAGAGATACCACGGTATTTGGTAAGTGAGGAAAGATGGACAATACAATCCAACCCCTAGTCTTGCTGTAAATCATTTGGTATTTCCAAACTTTTGAACTCTATCCTATATATTTAGGAATCAAAAACAAATACAATTAATTGAACATTTTAATAATTGTTGCATGCAGAATAATAATACTACTAATACTAATAATAATGTCCGTGCAGCTGTGCATAACTAGGCTGCAATTCTATCAAGGACATGAAATGGATGTCACCACAAATCCGAGTTAGAATCACAGCCTCACATGTACAGTTCTGGTGTGTATTACTTGTTAGAATACATGGTGACATCCATAACAGAACATGCTGCTTCAATTGTAATGTGTTTGTGATAACAAGCAAAAGTCCATAATTACTGATTTGAATAAAGTGCACCAGGAATATGCAGAACACAGTAATTCAGCTTTGAAAGCAATTGTAGATTTGGTAGCTGTTTGTGGTCCTCAAAACCTTGCCATCAGGGGGCACACTGACAAGCGCAGGAACTTCAGTGCTTTATTGGAATATCGTGCCAAAGGAGATGAGACACCAAGAAGGCATGTCCAGCAAGCAGCAGGCGACGTCAAGTACAACAGCCACAGAATACAAAACTAAGTGATTGACCTGAGCGGCATGCAAATTCATCATGGCATTCTACTTAAATGCAGAAATGCTAAGTGGTTCTCTCTGCTGGCAGATGAGAGTAGAGACATTAGCTGTACCGAACTACCACTACGACTACTACTACTAGCTGCTACTGTGCTGACCCCAGCCATGTGGAAGGAGATAACAGAGCAGTATGGGGCCATACCATCACTATGACTACTACCATCACCATCACTACTACTATCACCATGACTACTACTACCACGACTACCACCATCACTACTACTATCACCAGAACTACTACCACCACCACGTCTGTGACCACGACTACTACTATCACCATGACTACTACTACCATGACTACCACCACAACTACTACTACTACCACGACTACTACTATCACCATAACTACTACTATCACCATGACTACCACCATGACTAGTACTATCACCACGACTACCACTATGTCTACTACTATCACCATGACTACTACTACCACCATGACTACAACCATGAGTATGATGACTACCACCACAACTAATACCACGAATATCACCACGACTACCACCATGACTACTACTATCACCACGACTACCACTATGACTACTACTATCACCATGACTACTACTACCACCATGAGTACTACTATCACCACAACTATTACTACCACCACTACTACTATAACATTGACTACTACTACCACCACAATTACTTCTACCACCATGACTACTACTATCACCACGACTACCACCATGACTACTACTACCACCACTACTACTATAACATTAACTACTACTACCACCGCAACTACTACTACCAGCACAATTCTACCACCATGACTACTACTATCACCACGACTACCACCATGACTACTACTACCACCATGACAACTACTACCACCACTACTACTATAACCATGACTACCACAACTGCCACCGTGACAACTACTATAACCATGACTACTACTACCACAACTACTACTACCACGACTACCATCATGACTACTACTACCACCACAACTACTAATGTCACCATAAGTACTACTACCACAGCTACTACTACCACCACGTCTACTACCACCATGACTACTACTACCATCATGAGTCTACTACTGTCACCACTGTCACCATGACTAATACCACCACAACTATTACTATCACCATGACTACTACTACCACCACAACTACTACTATCACCATGACTAATACTACCACCACGACTACTACTACCACCACAACTACTACTATTACCATGACTAATACTACCACCACAACTACTACTATCACTATGACTACCACCACAACTACTACTACCACCATGGCTGCTACTACTATCACGACTACTACCACTACCATGACTATTACTACCACCATGGCTACTACTATCACCACAACTACTACGACCACCATGACTACTACTGTCACCATGACTACTACTGCAAATAACAATAACCAAATCTGTGCTACTAAGGGCTGATTCAAAGGGGTTTCAATTCAATGAATTTCTTAAAATAAATTCTAGGTCTGCTAAAAAAGTGACATGCATAATTCAATAAGCCCCTGTACAGTAATTCAGTCGGCAATCATAAAGCTTGCAGACAAGCTACATACAGTAGCAGAATGACCCATGTTACCCGAGTGACACTCAGTGACGTGTGTTGCAATTGAAGTTGTTTAAAACTATGGTGAGGATGCTCTCCCCCCTGGTGCCCTTGTGTGAAGAGAAGCAGAGGCAGTAACTGCTGTAACTGGAGGTCACAGCTCCCATGGAGCAGAGCACACTCAGCTGCCTGCTCCATGGGAGAAACTGGAGGTCAATGTTACAGACAGTGTCGCATGGGTAACCTCAGTCTCCATCCGAGCAACACACTCAGCTGCCTGCTGGCTCTTGGGGCCTAATCAGAACGATTCAATCAGAGCCTGGTAGTGCTCCCATGGCAACCACAGCTAACACTGCCCTCCCAGGCTTCCCAGTTATCACTGGAGATTTGTGAAATAACAGAGGCCAATGTGTCGCACATCAATCACAGCCCTTCATGCTCGCGATGATTGCGTTTCTGTTTGATCCTAGGTCAATGCTGATATACAACGAAGAGCATCTTATTCATCTGAGTTAACATGTATAGCTGCTGTGCTTCAAATAGTGTTCCCTCTAGAGTCCAGCAGGTCAGACAACCCCCTGGTGTAAGAGGAAACTCAAGCCCCAGTTACAAACACAGCTTTATTATTTGAAAGGGCTCTCCAAGGTCTTCCATCTCGTCCCATGTGTACAAACTACGTACTAGTTCAAATGCAGGAGAAGGAAATTGATCTCCATATGGGATTCCCCACTAAATCAGCGTGACTAGAGAATGAATGCCTCTCCACTTATCTGCAAGCTGTAATGGGCAGGGGTCCCTCAAAAAGCCAGGCCAAAGGCCAAAGAATGTAACGTTTATAGTTTAATAAACAGCCATGTGAGTTTCCTGACTTGACTGGTGTTCACTTTGTAGGCTCGCAGTATGAATTCAGGGAGAAGGCTGGGTTTGCAGCTATTTCTTTTTCAGTAAGCATTTTCCATTTAGCAGCTAAAAGTAAACTGAAATATTTAGGCCTGGCTAGAGTTAGTACCAGTGTTAAATTAATGAAGCTTTAGTGTAGATTTCTTCATGATTTTAACCTCTAAACATTTATTTAAAAATGTTAATAAACAGACAGTACCTTTCCAGACCACACCCTTTTCCCGGTTGAATTGTAAAGCTCTAACACGTCTGTCTTTCTAGATCAGTGTTCATTATATGGGAATAAGGAGCGCAGAGAAAGCTAAGCTGATTCATGTATTGACTGTCAGTTTTTACCTGCTTTGTGCTAAGTCAGGGTGATGACATGTGATTGGCTGTTGACTTTTTCAACCAGATAAAAGATAATTGCCGGTATTGTGAACATTAGACCACTTTGTTTATTACAGTAAGCACTGCACTGACTCATTGTCCCACACGGCTTAATTAATGTCTCTTTCCTGTAATCCGATACTGCTTTCATCTTTTTTAAAGGAATCTTTAATCCTATATCCCTATATGCAAAACATTGGAGTGCGCATTGTAATATAAACTTTTTAGATGCATTGTTCCCTTAGACTTTAAGGATACAGAACCTGTTTTTAACTTTAACAGTGATTTTTACCCTAATTCTTATGTCAACTCTAACCCTAACCCTAAGCATAACCCTATCCCTATCCCTAACCCTAAACCAAACCCTATCCATATCGCTAACCCTAACCCTAACCTATCCTTAACCCTAACCCTATCCCTATCCCTAACCCTATCCCTAACCCTAACTCTAACCCTATCCCTATCCCTATCCCTATCCCTATCCCTAACCCTATTCCTAACCCTATCCCAATCCCAATCCCAATCCCAATCCCTAACCCTAACCCTAACCCTAACCCTAACCTAACCTTAACCCCAACCCTATCCCTATACCTATCCCTATCCCTAATCCTAATCCTAATCCTAACCCTATCCCAAACCCTATACCTAACCCTAATACAATCCTTATCCCTATCCCTAACCTTAACCGTATCCCTAGCCCTAAGAGTAACCCTATCCCTATCTCTAACCCTAACACTAACCCTATCCCTATTCCTATCCCTAATCCTAACCCTAACCCTAACCCTAACCTTAACCCTAACCCTAACCCTAACCCTTTTCTGATACAATTGTGTACTTACATATATTGTGCAAAAACATTTATAAAAAGCTGAGTGCTGGCGGAATTCCGTTTGACAAATGAAGAAAAAGTAGGGGGTGAAAGGGGCTAGTAAATCAGGAGCAACTGGCATTCCCGTTAGAAAAACTGTAGCCCTAGCATGGAAGAAATTGCTGAGCTTTATTGGCAAAGCATTATTTGTTAATGCTGTATTTAGAAATATTTACATTAATTGAACAATCTTTGCATATGTGATTCCAGTGTTAAATTCTATTCATAAACAATCATTCTAATATAGAGCTTATTCAGGATTTATATATAGGATTTATACCAGGGGTTCTTGTTGGGGTTGCAACCTGCATCCTATAACAAGAAGAAATTATCGAACGTTCTAATAGATCCTAATAGATTCACAAGAGGGAAAATAAAATGGCTATTTTCAACAGCCATTAAGCTGCAGCAGTCAACTGAAGCAACGTAGGTTGAGCTGAATCTGTTCGAGTTTTCAGAACAGCTGTGAAAATGTGAGATACCATTAAACCAATGACTGCACCCTGTCTGGGGCTCTAGGGAGCTGATGAGACAGCATGTTTTGCTTTGTGGAATGTTGCCTTCCTCTGCTGGTGTTTTCAGTGCACTGAGTGACTTGGACCCTATCTGTAGCTGCCTGTCAGGGGGACGCCAGACTCTGCTGCCCCTGGCAGCTTCACCAATGGAATGCTGTTATTTAAAGTGCTGTTTTGTACAGGGGGTTTAGGGATGAATTCGAGACTCATGACACAAGGTGGGCCTTGCCCAGATCCACAAACAGATGGAAGTGTCTGGTCTAATCGCACAGGGATTGGAAATGAATGAGTTGGAATTCTAGTTTGCTTAGAATTCCTGTAGGAAAGCTTCCGAGAAATCACATTACTGACCAGATCATCTGGAGGATTCCTAACAGCTCAATGTGAATCCAAGGATTTGAATTGTACAGTGGAGTAGAGATACCACATTTATAAAGAGGTGTCCCTAGACTTGTAGACCATTCTCACAACCTTCTCTTTCTGTCTCCTGTGAGCACCATACTGTTGCAGAATTCTTTTAGTTTTGCTTGTCCAATGGCATGTGTCATTAGAAAACTGGAAGAGTTATATAAATGCCAACAACTTAAATTGTCTCCTGTTTTTTGAAAATCGTGTTGCCATGTTTGTATCTATAAAGCACATTGTTATTCTTCTACGATAGGGTGATAGAGCAATATTAAATAGGATCAAATACAGATGACACAGCTTATAAAAATACAGTATTCAATACATGCAGTGACGCTGTCAGGTGGGAGAACCAGGACTGGAGGGGCCCGGGCTCGGGACTTTAAAGTTCTTGTCAGTAATTTCTAACTGTATCTTATGATTTTGTCTGCATTAAAATTATACCCTTAACTGCAAACATGTTTTTGATCATTTTGGCTGAATGGTGATAATAATAAATAGTTTTGAGCAGAACAGGTTTGCTACAGTGTGTGTGACAGGCCTCCAGTACGGGTCATCACGTATACAGAAACAGGTTTGCTATAGTGTGTGTGTGTGACAGGCCTCCCGTATGGGTCATCATGTATACAGAACAGGTTTGCTACAGTGTGTGTGACAGGCCTCCAGTATGGGTCATCACGTATACAGAACAGGTTTGCTATAGTGTGTGTGTGACAGGTCTCGAGTACGGGTCATCACGTATACAGAAACAGGTTTGCTACAGTGTGTGTGACAGACCTCCCGTACGGGTCATCACATATACAGAACGTATAGCCATTCATCTGGCTCTCAAAATCAGAAAGAGAAAAGGGAGAGAGGAAAAAATAAGACTCATAACTGACAAAGGAGCAGCTTCTTAATTATTTTTTAACTCCTGCAAATCAAACCAAAAATTATGTCCTGTCAATGTGCCCTCACTGGGTAAGAGGGGACTTTTCAAAGGACTTGTCCCGGGCTCCAGAATTCCTGTCTGTGGCCCTGCATAAATGTACTGGTGGTTTTAAAGGACATATTGTGTTGATTAGTTGACAAGTTAATACCAATTCAGAATTCTAATTAGCCCTTAATAAGTTTCAAGTGCGTCAAGTATTAACAAATAACCAAGAAGCAACATAACTGGTCATACAAGAGGAAACTTTTTAAATGTAAAAACTGCTAACAACCAGTTTACTAATTTTTGAACAAATGTTCATTATGTGTCAATGATTTTTTATACTATATTATAATTTAATAAAAGACTGTTCTGCTAAAAAGGATCAGCATCCAGCAATCCCCTATTTTGGGATTAGGGACAACACAATCATATAATTGAAATGGGATTATATATTGCAGTGGGTAAACTGGTAGGTCATGCAGCGAGACTATATGAATGTAACATTAATAGAGGTTGGCACTGGTACCCGAAAACTGGGTGCCTGTCGGGTTTTAAATGACCCGACACGACCCGGGTCCAATTTTACTACCCGGGTATCGATTTATTAATTTGAGAAAATATGCCATTGATTATTTCTTTATTTTTCTCAGTAATTTATTTGTATAGCACAAGCCAGTCCTTTGGTAAGCAATAGGACCCAGTGAAAAGGCTAGCCTGCCTGCCTTTGATGGTGCGCAATGCATTATGGGGTGCTCTAAAGGTGTAAGCAAAATGAAAACAGTATGAGCTAACAACAGTGCACAGCCTCAGATTGTCATGCTGCTTAAATACAGCATGACTTGAGCTTCACAACACGCGTGTGGCTACGACGTCACTCAGAGAGCATGGTATTGTTTGAAGTGCCAAACTAGTCATGCAGCATGACTCGAACACAGCAGAAAGAATAGAGCGGTCCACGCAATGAACACACATACAAAAAAGATTATATGAAGACAGAAAGACAAGTTTTATATTAGAGTATTATCACTGAGCTCTTAGTTTTCTGATTGGTCATGCCGTGCATGAGTTGCTTGTCCTGACTGCTCGTCACTGCTGTAGGAGTGTTAACCAATGAAATGTGGTTGTATGTTAGCATACCTGTCTTTACTAGTTTATAGTGAGTTCACTATGTCTGAACTAGTATTTAACTAAATGAGCCACATTTGTAAACATAACGGACGACAAGACACTTTTTCTGGAGCAGCAAGAAATTAATTCAACATCGTACATGTTGTTAAGTTATTGTTAATAACTACAGCTCGATACACAATTATATTAAATGTACTGCTTTGAATTGCCAGTACATTTCAATAGAATTGTGTATCGAGCTGTAGTTATTTCAAATTGAAGAGACTTAGTCCACGGTATTGCTAAAATTTCCCTATGAAATTCTTTGATGAATGTTTCGACAAAGACTAGGTTCTGGCAGTGAACCTGAATTAGACATCGGTTGAATTTCAGAGCAATGGTGGGGCTAGGGGCTATACTCAGTCTCTGTAGAAAAAATGCAATTAAAGCTAGTGATTTCTATTTTATTTTAGGCTCAGATTATCCATGGTACATAGCTGGCTAGGATTAGATTTAGCCACTTTTCGTTCCAGAAGAAAATATCTTTGGGCTCTGTGCCTAAAAATGTGCCTCCATTCAACTGATCTAAATGATGGCTGATCTGAATTCTGCCATGTTTATATTCCAGCTGCTCTGGAAACACAAGAAGATTCAGACTGCATACAGAGCTAGGCAGAAACATTTCAACAATTGTTGTTCATTATGTGTTAATGGTTTGTATGCTATATTATAAATAAAAAAAATATATACGTATGAGTGAAAATATATTGCCGATGTTAAATCAGGAAGTGAAATACAGTATGGTAAACAATTAACCATAGATACCTTGTAAAAGAGAGTAGTTAGTGGTTGGTTGCACTTCAGTGGAGTAACAGCTGAATAACTCGTTTCTATTCATAATTAGTAAGCTACTTATGTTCTGAGTCTACTATAGTATAAGTACTAGACAGACAGAGAAGCTCCCAATACCTCCAGATCATCTGGACCATCGGGGTATCAGTCTCAGGGCTCTCTCCAGGGGTTCAGGTGATCTCATTAATTATCTGTCTCTGTTAATACTAGTGGCATGTCTTGTATCTAAACAATAACGTTCAGTGTAGAATGTAATGGGGGGATTTGGAATTAATAATTGGTTTGGTTTCATCCTTATAGCTTAACAAAGTAACTTATTCCATGGTTACCTTCATTCATAAACCTGACATGTTGTCTGAACGTGTTCTATTTTGATGGCATCACAAAGGAAATACAAGTTGCTTGTATGGCCAGGCTCTGATTTTTGGATCTGATTTTCCACTGTTGGTAAAAATCCTGTATCATCATACATTTACAATGGAATAGGACATTTACCCTACTACTGTATGTGACATCAAGACAGTTCTGGCAAGTCCCTATTGTGCTATGATCCTTTTGCATGGAAGGCCTTGATTGCAAGGGTGTGCGGTTCTTTGATGGACCCAGATTCAGTTCAAATGTGTTTGCTCACTGACAATGGGAATGAGAATGTAGAGATGTGAGCCCAGATAACAAGACTGAAGTTTTTGCAGAAGTCAGGCTTTTAAAGACTGTCACCCACACCTGTGAGCAGAAATTGACTCACTGAGAGCAGAAACTGACCCACAGCTGTCACAGCTACTGAAAGCAGGTTGATCTTTGGGATACAAATTGAACATTTGTGAAACTGCAACAAATATTGTCATTAATGTAATGTGTTTTAAAGGATTTAAAACCAGCAGAAAATATTATTAGCAGATCTGTGTAAGGCCTATGAGAAGGAGTTCATTGCATTGAAGGTCAGACTGGCCTGCTGAAAGTTCCAAACCTCCCTGATTAGGCAAAAGCATCTTTTTTAATTGGACTCAGAGTCTCAAAACATCCTGATCCAGCGATAGCAGAATGGTAGGATCTATGGAGCACAGTTAATATGCCAGAAGCAATCGAACTAGGTTTGATAAAGAAAAAAACAAAAGTGTTTAAATAAATAATAAACCTAATATTATAACATTAAGTAAACGTATGAGCAGTCCTAAGTTTAAATATTCAATTAATATTAATATTTAATAATTAAAAATTAGCCTCTTGCCTTCTATGTATATCAATGAAGTAAAATAGAATTGCAGTTTATAAGAGATTGCTATATTGACATATCTGAATTAGAACTACCTGTTATAAAATCATTTAAAGTATATATTGTAACTCTAACAGTAAACTTATATACTTGCTATATATAACAGAAATTAATTAGAACCTGGCAGGAAGAGATGGGAACGGAAAGCGTAGGACGTGTTAATGCGATATTGGTTTGAAATAATGAGTATTGGAAAATGCTTACAATAGTGTTTCATATTAATCAAGCCTAAAATTGGCAAAACGCAGAGGATGTCTTAAAACCTGCTTTAATTGGATTTTGTAGGAACAGTGAAGAAGGTCAGACTCAGTTCAGTCACTACAACACTATACCAGTCTAATATGTTGACAGTGGCCTATATTTGGATGTACCTTCCATTGAAAGCTTAAATGACTTCATAACAGATCAATGGAGTAAAATACAATTATTGAAGTATCTGAATTGGAAATAAACTATTGAAAGAACATACCAAAAGTGTATTATAACAGAAGCATGATGTTGACAATATTGTAAATATATTGTTAAGACACATTTGAAATAATGATCATTTAATTTAATCAATTTAAGAATTAATTCAGTTTCTCCATCTAAACAAAAAGACATTACAATATCAATTAAACTAAAGAATATAAATGTTTAGCTTAGTTAAAGGTTTTACTGCAGTAATAAACAGAGGTATTTATTTATAGGAAAACCATAACTAAAAAGCTGTAGAGTTTTCCTGTGAAATAATTAAAGTTTGTCTCAGACACACAGTATAATTCTGGAAGGGCATTAGACCTTCAAAAGATAAGGCTTAGTCTTTGGCACCTCAAAGCAGGATTCGGTGTTGGCTCTTGAAAAGCGGGATTTGCCAACCCTGAAGGATAAACAACGGAAGGTGCTTTAAGAAAGACCGGAGTACGTATCTCATTATAAGAAAAGAATGAGAGCTGAGTTATAAAAATTGGGATGAACGCTTTTTTGTATAATCTGAAAAGATACCGGTCCAGGCTTCTCTTGAATTGGTCAAAAAATGACACCATGGCTGAATTTGGAAAGTGCTTACAGTGGAGTTTCATATTAATTAAAACACTGGCCTTGGCAAGTAAAGAGGGTGTGTGAAACCTGCTTGCACAGTGGAGTTTCATATTCATTAAAACACTGGCCTTGGCAAGTAAAGAGGGTGTGTGAAACCTGCTTGCACAGTGGAGTTTCATATTCATTAAAACACTGGCCTTGGCAAGTAAAGAGGGTGTGTGAAACCTGCTTGCACAGTGGAGTTTCATATTCATTAAAACACTGGCCTTGGCAAGTAAAGAGGGTGTGTGAAACCTGCTTGCACAGTGGAGTTTCATATTCATTAAAACACTGGCCTTGGCAAGTAAACAGGGTGTGTGAAACCTGCTTGTGCAGGCAACTTTCAGAAACAGAGAGAGGTCAGGCTTGGTCCAAGCATGGTACAAGTTAATATAAGGCTATTATATTTATCATGTTTATTGTAGCCTGAATTTAAATGGAAATAACTGGACTTGCCATTGTATGCTTAGTGATCTTATTCAAAGGCTTATGATTAACCCCTACATGCTTTGTCAAATACTTTAACACACATTTGTATGTGAAGTTAAACTGACCCATTGACAACACACTGAACAGGTAACATAATATGTGGCTAAGAGGTTAATGTAATTAAATAGATCTGGTGTTACATATTAGAAACATCTCTCATCTATACACATATACTTGTATTGTATTTGGTAGCAAGGACCCTGTGAACTCCAGTTCACCTAATTTTTAGGGAAAGGAGGGGTGGAAGATAGGGAACCCATGAGCTCACACTCAATTCATTTTGATAACGGAGTTGACCGGATCCTTCTAGAAAATATCATTAAAGATAGGAACTGTCAAGGCAGATTGATGATCAAATTTAATTGGGACTCCTGATGTATTCAATGTAGGGAAAATCCTATAAAAACCAAGGTAAAACCCCAGTCAAGTATCGCGCGACTTGTTAACTACAAGTTATGTGGTCCATGTTCTGAGGATCTCTGAAAAACTGACTGCTATTTGGTCATATTCACAAGTCTCTGCCTTTTGAAGACAGTTCTTATTTTTCAATATATCCTACACTACATGTCCATATACTGAAAGGTAAGCATATCTCTTTTATATTGATGCATTGCTATTAGGTATAGAAATTATGTTTTAGTCTTAAGAGATATATATATATATATATATATATATATATATATATATATATATATATATATATATATATATACAGTACTGTGCATAAGTTTTAGGCAGGTGTGAAAAAATGCTGTAAAGTAAGAATGCTTTCAAAAATAGACATGGTAATAGTTTATATTTATCAATTAACTAAATGCAAAAGTGAGTGAACAGAAGAAAAATCTGAATCAAATCCATATTTGGTGTAACCACCCTTTGCCTTCAAAACAGATTCAATTCTTCTAGGTACACTTGCACAAAGTCAAGGATTTTGTAGGCATATAGTCAGGTGTATGATTAAACAACTATACCAAACAGGTGCTAATGATCATCAATTCAATATGTAGGTTGAAACACAATCATGTGTTGTCCAAGCTCTTTTGAAGAAGCACAAAGAAACGGGCAACGTTGAGGACCGTAGACGCAGTGGTTGGCCAAGGAAACTTACTGCAGCAGATGAAAGACACATCATGTTAACTTCCCTTCATAATCGGAAGATATTCAGCAATGCCATCAGCTCAGAATTGGCAGAAAACAGTGGGACCCTGGTACACCCATCTACTGTCCGAAGAAGTCTGGTCAGAAGTGGCCTTCATGGAAGACTTGTGACCAAAAAGCCATACCTCCGATGTGGAAACAAGGCCAACTATTCAACTATTCGCGAAAACACAGGAACTGGGGTGCAGAAAAATGGCAGCAGGTGCTCTGGACTGATGAGTCAAAATTTGAATCTGATTGGCCCCAAATTTGTTCTGCAGCATGACAACGACCCCAAACATACAACGAAAGTTATTAAGAACTATCTTCAGTGTAAAGAAGAACAAGGAGTCCTGGAAGTGATGGTATGGCCCCCACAGAGCCCTGATCTCAACACCATCGAGTCTGTCTGGGGATTACATGAAGAGAGAGAAGCAACTGAGGCTGCCTAAATCCACAGAAGAACTGTGGTTAGTTCTCCAAGATGTTTGGGCCAACCTACCTGTTGAGTTCCTTCAAAAACTGTGTGCAAGTGTACCTAGAAGAATTGATGCTGTTTTGAAGGCAAAGGGTGGTCAAACTAAATATTGATTTGATGTATATTTTTCTTCTGTTCACTCACTTTTGCATTTTGTTAATTGATAAATATAAATTGTTGACATGTCTATTTTTGAAAGCATTCTTACTTTACAGCATTTTTTCACACAATCCAATTTTTAAAACATTTAATAAACTTAAAATAGCACGACTACTGCTCTGATTCGTTAAAACTTCAATTTAAATGAGTGTGTGATTTTCTTGAATATTAAAAAGTTGGGACTTATATATAGCATGCCCAGTGCATGAAGAAAACCACTCACAGGAGTTTAAACATCTCTGTCCTCCTTAAACGTGTCCCCTGAGTTTAAGAGTGTGCTCAGAGCATATATATATATATATATATATATATATATATATATATATATATATATATATATATATGAATGAACAGAATCAGAGAGAGTGTACAGCAAACACAGTGATATGAGTGAACAGAATCAGAGAGAGTGTACAGCAAACACAGTGATATGAGTGAACAGAATCAGAGAGTGTACAGCAAACACAGTGATATGAGTGAACAGAATCAGAGAGTGTACAGCAAACACAGTGATATGAGTGAACAGAATCAGAGAGTGTACAGCAAACACAGTGATATGAGTGAACAGAATCAGAGAGTGTACAGCAAACACAGTGATATGAGTGAACAGAATCAGAGAGAGTGTACAGCAAACACAGTGATATGAGTGAACAGAATCAGAGAGAGTGTACAGCAAACACAGTGATATGAGTGAACAGAATCAGAGAGAGTGTACAGCAAACACAGTGATATGAGTGAACAGAATCAGAGAGAGTGTACAGCAAACACAGTGATATGAGTGAACAGAATCAGAGAGAGTGTACAGCAAACACAGTGATATGAGTGAACAGAATCAGAGAGAGTGTACAGCAAACACAGTGATATGAGTGAACAGAATCAGAGAGAGTGTACAGCAAACACAGTGATATGAGTGAACAGAATCAGAGAGTGTACAGCAAACACAGTGATATGAGTGAACAGAATCAGAGAGAGTGTACAGCAAACACAGTGATATGAGTGAACAGAATCAGAGAGAGTGTACAGCAAACACAGTGATATGAGTGAACAGAATCAGAGAGAGTGTACAGCAAACACAGTGATATGAGTGAACAGAATCAGAGAGAGTGTACAGCAAACACAGTGATATGAGTGAACAGAATCAGAGAGAGTGTACAGCAAACACAGTGATATGAGTGAACAGAATCAGAGAGAGTGTACAGCAAACACAGTGATATGAGTGAACAGAATCAGAGAGAGTGTACAGCAAACACAGTGATATGAGTGAACAGAATCAGAGAGAGTGCGTACAGCAAACACAGTGATATGAGTGAACAGAATCAGAGAGAGTGTACAGCAAACACAGTGATATGAGTGAACAGAATCAGAGAGAGTGTACAGCAAACACAGTGATATGAGTGAACAGAATCAGAGAGAGTGTACAGCAAACACAGTGATATGAGTGAACAGAATCAGAGAGAGTGTACAGCAAACACAGTGATATGAGTGAACAGAATCAGAGAGAGTGTACAGCAAACACAGTGATATGAGTGAACAGAATCAGAGAGTGTACAGCAAACACAGTGATATGAGTGAACAGAATCAGAGAGTGTACAGCAAACACAGTGATATGAGTGAACAGAATCAGAGAGTGTACAGCAAACACAGTGATATGAGTGAACAGAATCAGAGAGAGTGTACAGCAAACACAGTGATATGAGTGAACAGAATCAGAGAGTGTACAGCAAACACAGTGATATGAGTGAACAGAATCAGAGAGAGTGTACAGCAAACACAGTGATATGAGTGAACAGAATCAGAGAGAGTGTACAGCAAACACAGTGATATGAGTGAACAGAATCAGAGAGAGTGTACAGCAAACACAGTGATATGAGTGAACAGAATCAGAGAGAGTGTACAGCAAACACAGTGATATGAGTGAACAGAATCAGAGAGTGTACAGCAAACACAGTGATATGAGTGAACAGAATCAGAGAGTGTACAGCAAACACAGTGATATGAGTGAACAGAATCAGAGAGTGTACAGCAAACACAGTGATATGAGTGAACAGAATCAGAGAGTGTACAGCAAACAGGGATAAGAAATATGGGCTTTGGGGGAGCAGTCGGCAGACAGATAGTTAAGTGCTGTTAGTGAACGTTTTAGTTCAGGGGATCAAAGGAAAGGGAGTCACACTCGAGAAATGGCACTATATTAGGAGCTCGATGTACATGGGAGCTCTCTTTTAAAGACACCACAGCAGGGTTTGCTTGATGTGCCCACTGGCTTTCTCTCATTGGGAATGGTTTTTATGCTTTAAAAATACACAAGCCAAAATTCACTATAGTGGGGCCCATGTATCAGGCTTGTCCCTCAATGCAGTGGCAACACTGGCCAATGTATCCAATGAAAGAGTCTCCCGGCCATTCCTAGAGTCGCACAGTGTCTCAAGCAGGCATGACCTATGAAGTTTGTGCAACATATCTCTCATCTTCGTATATCCTAGGCTAATATAAAGTAGAAATGTATGAGATAGATAACATTAATGAAACACTAAATATATAACCAAACACAAGTTATTAACGCATTATAGTAAAAACACCCATTCTATGCATTTTATAAGAAGGTACTGTACCCCTTTATTTAAAGTGCATTCCACATTTCCATTGGTATTTATTTAACCAGGACAGAACCTTGAGATATACTTCTCATTACAGGGGGGTCCTGGCAGGAGAAGGTGGCAAGAAATGACATTTACCTGTCCAGTACATAGAGGGCTGTCCCACTAAACTCCAACATGTTACAAATATGGATGATGTGTCTTCCATTGTTTCAGACCGCCACTATGAAAGGGTTCATACTTTAAGAACTGTAGCATTGTATTTAAAATCAATAGCTTACTACAATTGCCATGTTTGATTTGATTTTATTACCTAAATGGGAAAGTAATATACAGGAGATAGATGCATACTTGTATACTATATTCATGTAAAAGGCCAGTCTCTTAAATAGTTACAGCATGTGCTTCTTCAACCCAGGCATGCATTGTTGGTGTTAATGGTGTAATATCAGTTGCAATCCAGTCACCCAAAACCTAAGCAAGCTCAATTAGGCATGCACATTCCTACTATTACAACATAGGACCCTTTGAAAAAAGATTTCATTATGGAGTGTACAGTAGGTCCACCTTTAATTTAAATGTTCCTGTTGCTTTGTAGAATAGGATGTGGTCTTACTTACAGAAAAACAGCCTAAAAACCCCACAAACAATACCTTGGAAAACACGCAATGTGTTCCCTGGTTGATACGTGTATAAACTGTATAAAGAAAACCTGTCTGTAAATACCACCGACAGGCAACACCTTCAAATGAATACGAACATAATGTGAGGACAAAACCAAGCTGCTTCACTTCATTCCCCGTCATACTGACTCTATGCTGCTTGGCAGACAGGATGCATGTACATAAGGGCCTTGTTTGGCCCACGGCTGACTGAAATGAATTATCAACAAAACAAGGTTCAAAATATGGCCTATATCACTGGATGCTTATCTACTGCAACGTACCCTTGGCTAGGCAATCTGGCTTTAATTAAACAAATAACATTACAATACTTCTCCAATTGCTGTGTATTTATATGTGTGCTTATTACACATCATCACAATGTTATTAGGCATATTGACAATGTAATTAATGTGTCAATCTTTTTGCATGATATAACACTAACCCTTTTTGATACAATTGTCTACTTACATATATTGTGCAAAATGATTTTCACATTACGTACATTGCAACTCTGCATAACAACATTGTAATTATGTGTAAATACACATGTATTTAGTAACTTCTCTGTAAATACACAGTAATTTGAGTCACAGTGTAAAGTGTTACCCAATCAGGTTTCAAGTAAAAGGCTGCAGAAAAGACCTGCCCCCATGCATCAGCTTGGTATTTTATATAAAGTGCAGAAATATTGAATTTGTCGAGCCAGTTGTGGGCCAAAAAAAAAGGCTTTGTGTCCCGGATGCTTTTCCAGAAAAGCTGCTTGTAAACAAGTTTGTGGTGCAAGGACATGAGCGGCACCGTTTTCTGAACCACTTTATGAGGGATAAATGAATTAATATACAGTAGATTTTACTATTGTCACAAAAATAAATGTACAGTATATTACAAATCTTTACATATGTACTAGATACAAATGAATTATACACAAATGAATCCTTGTGGAATTGAACCATTGAGTCATTGAACTTAAACAAGGATCATTTTCTATGTTTAGACACAACAAAGGATATATATTAACATCAAGGTGTCTATTACACTCATATAAACAGCAGTGGATCCAAATCCCACCAGTGAGAAGTTTAATCTAATAGTGCTGGGAGTCTGAGTGTTTGTTTCAGTGTGGATCTCCATGTAGGGGTCTGTATATAATGAGGATTATAAGGATAATGTTCGCTAGAGCAGCAACCATTCACATCAAGTGAATAGACCATATGTTTTCTTTTATTGCAAAGTTGCATTACACTGACTCCTCCCACCCCTTCCAACAATAACAATAAAACAGTAAACAAAAATAAATAAATAGTGCCATAATATGTTCTACCAGCAGCCTAGAATTGCATGTTTTTTAAGATTCGAGCACTCTGCAAGCAGCCTATACTTGCAATGTTTTTAAGATTCGAGCACTTTGCAAGCAGCCTAGAATTGAATGTTTTTTAAGATTCGAGCACTTTGCAAGCAGCCTAGAATTGCATGTTTTTTAAGATTCGAGCACTTTGCAAGCAGCCTATACTTGCAATGTTTTTAAGATTCGAGCACTTTGCAAGCAGCCTAGAATTGCAATGTTTTTTAAGATTCAGCACTTTGCAAGCAGCCTAGAATTGCATGTTTTTTAAGATTCGAGCACTTTGCAAGCAGCCTAGAATTGCATTGTTTTTTAAGATTCGAGCACTTTGCAAGCAGCCTAGAATTGCATGTTTTTTAAGATTCGAGCACTTTGCAAGCAGCCTAGAATTGCATGTTTTTTAAGATTCGAGCACTTTGCAAGCAGCCTAGAATTGCAGTTTTTTAAGATTCGAGCACTTTGCAAGCAGCCTAGAATTGCATTGTTTTTTAAGATTCGAGCACTTTGCAAGCAGCCTAGAATTGCATGTTTTTTAAGATTCGAGCACTTTGCAAGCAGCCTAGAATTGCATTGTTTTTAAGATTTGCATGTTTTTTAAGCGAGCACTTTGCAAGCAGCCTAGAATTGCATGTTTTTTAAGATTCGAGCACTTTGCAAGCAGCCTAGAATTGCAATGTTTTTTAAGATTCGAGCACTTTGCAAGCAGCCTAGAATTGCATGTTTTTTAAGATTCGAGCACTTTGCAAGCAGCCTAGAATTGCATGTTTTTTAAGATTCGAGCACTTTGCAAGCAGCCTAGAATTGCATGTTTTTTAAGATTCGAGCACTTTGCAAGCAGCCTAGAATTGCATGTTTTTTAAGATTCGAGCACTTTGCAAGCAGCCTAGAATTGCATGTTTTTTAAGATTCGTTTTTTAAGATTTTTTTAAGATTCGAGCACTTTGCAAGCAGCCTAGAATTGCAATGTTTTTTAAGATTCGAGCACTTTGCAAGCAGCCTAGAATTGCAATGTTTTTTAAGATTCGAGCACTTTGCAAGCAGCCTATGCATTGATTCTTCGAGCACTTTGCAAGCAGCCTAGAATTGCATGTTTTTTAAGATTCGAGCACTTTGCAAGCAGCCTAGAATTGCATGTTTTTTAAGATTCGAGCACTTTGCAAGCAGCCTAGAATTGCATTGTTTTTTAAGATTCGAGCACTTTGCAAGCAGGCTAGAATTGCATGTTTTTTAAGATTCGAGCACTTTGCAAGCAGCCTAGAATTGCATGTTTTTTAAGATTCGAGCACTTTGCAAGCAGCCTAGAATTGCATGTTTTTTAAGATTCGAGCACTTTGCAAGCAGCCTAGAATTGCATGTTTTTTAAGATTCGAGCACTTTGCAAGCAGCCTAGAATTGCAGTTTTTTAAGATTCGAGCACTTTGCAAGCAGCCTAGAATTGCATGTTTTTTAAGATTCGAGCACTTTGCAAGCAGCCTAGAATTGCATGTTTTTTAAGATTCGAGCACTTTGCAAGCAGCCTAGAATTGCATGTTTTTTAAGATTCGAGCACTTTGCAAGCAGCCTAGAATTGCATGTTTTTTAAGATTCGAGCACTTTGCAAGCAGCCTAGAATTGCAATGTTTTTTAAGATTCGAGCACTTTGCAAGCAGCCTAGAATTGCATTGTTTTTAAGATTTGCGCACTTTGCAAGCAGCCTAAAATTGCAATGTTTTTAAGACTTGAGCACTTTGCCTTTTTGGAACAGACTGGGTTACGTTTCCCGATCATCTAACCATATAGAAGGTCAATGGTCTTTCAGTCAACCCATTTCTTACATAGATTCTTCAGTCATAACCCTACATGCTTTTTGCAATATGTAAGCATTATTTTATATTACTAATTGCACTTTTGACATTTGCTTTGACATGCTACTCAGATGACATCCCCAGTGGTCTTGCTACTTAGAGGACACATTGAGGTACGTTGATATACTAATAACAAAAAAAAGTCATTTGGGTTTTCTATGATATTGGTTATAACAGACATCCACATCGTAGCTATTATTATACAATATATTGCTAAACTCTGTTTATTTTTTTATTCTGGATTGGCTTCTTATTAGTAGCAAAGATGATTTGAATGATTTGTCTACATGCTATTTATGACACCTGTCATTGGAACCGCTGTTTAACAGTAACTGGTCTAAGATTACTGGCAATACTAAATGCAGACACCTGTTAAAAAACAGTATATTTATGCCAGGCTGCCTTCAATTATTCAGAGTACACAAACATGAGTCTAATCCAAGCAACTTTGTTGAGCAACTACCGTAGCTGGGCACAAATCCCGACACCAATCACTTTTTACACTTGATTGCCACATAGTTGCATATGGTGGATAACTGAAATAGCAACACTTCTGGATTTGCCCCCATAAATAAACCACTCTCAGTGAAGAAGTGAAGTGCTTAAATGTGAGTGGTACAGGCTTCCAGGGCTAGTCCCCTGTGAAAAGCACACACATTTTTACAAGTTCTGTGCCAGGGCTCCGTGATTCCTGCATTAGACGTTCTTAAATCTTGTGATTGCCCTTTAAAAAGCCAATACAGTTTATTAAAAAGATTTGATCTTTTATGGGCTGTTTTCACAGTGTATCACAGTACCTGCACTAGCATTGATCTTGAAACAATGTTGAAGCACACAGCAGATTAAACACACCAAACCTTTGTCATAACTGTACTAACTTGTATTAATATACTGTCAGCACTACAGTAAATAAGATAGCCTTTAAAATCCCGGCCTTAATGCAGTTTTAACATTACTGCTGGGGAAAGGAAAATCGTCAAAAATGAGCCTAAAAACAATAATGCATAAGCTTGAAGTACTCTGTAACATATCCTTCAAAATCAACTTAGTTCTGATTCTACATACAATAGAAATAAAAAAGTAAACACGTGTTGCTGACTTGCTTTGTGTTTATCTGTCTAAGCACTGGATTTGTTTGTCTGTTGTTCTGTAGAGTTTATTGGGAAAACAATGAAATAAATGGGTTTTTTTGCAGTTCTCAGTATTTGTGGATTGTGCACATTTGTAGCATGATCCTCAATCATGTTTTTCACGGGGGGCTACAGGTCCTGATTGGGGGTTCATGTTTTGAAATTGGTTGCCTCTGAGTATCACAGTCTCAACTTCTTCAACAGCAGTGTTTTTGAATCTCCACAGGTGGAAAAAGATACATGGGTTTTGATCACGAAGACCAACTGAAACCAAACAATGGTGTCCTGCACATTCCATCAGGAAATGACTGGTAAAGGAGGGATTTCACCCCACTTGTCCTTCTTCAAACATGATAAATAACCCTTTCCACCAAAGGGAATTATTGATGCAAGGGCCTCTCCATCAGAAAGGACAGCTGTGGGGATAGCTATATAAATAATCCACAATATCTATGTGGTTGACCTGGTACAGTGATAATAATCGTACAAACATTTAGTTTTACTTCTTTTAGTAAATGCAGTTGTTAGGAATGGCTACCAGACCACCTAAAGAATCATTGACAAGCAGGAATAGACAAGACAAACATATGATGAAGCTATTGCTAGTTTAGACAGCCCTGAAGTCAATGAAGTTTCACTCACCTCTTGTGAATTATGACCACAAAAGTGGAGTTACTTCACTTTTCTTTTATTGTTATTAGTATTGCATTAACATCCTCATACATACCTTTAACTCTTAATTGGTCGGACTGGAATGCCAGCCTTTATCATATATATTTATATGAGGTCATATTTTGTAATGTGTTATTATCCTCTTGACAATGGACATGTTTTTTTCTCATTTCTCTAATTATTCTGGAAGCTTAAATCAGCAAACAGTTAAAACAGCATTTCCTGTTTATATCATTGCTTTGGATTCTTGTTGTTCTGCTCATTCAGCCTCATGCACATAATTTCTCAGAGAGCCTTGTAGAAGGTGCTTATTGTGTTAGAATGCTGGAATAACATGCAGTCTCTCTGGAAGCTGCCCATCACACTAAACATACGTCATGCATGCACCATGCTAAATCCATGGCTTTATGCCTTTTCATATTAGATAAACACGTGATCCGTTACCTATTCAAAAGAAATGTGCAGTAGAGAATAGAACTTGATTGTCATGTTTACAGCTTCAAAAAACTATTCAGTTGCTGAAACCCAGCACATGTGAATTCCCTGCAGATCGTCACAATGCATAGACATGTGACTCTAAAGCTTACCCAATAACCCCAACCCACCATATACTGTACCTACAGCTAGAGACAAATGTTTTGCATTACTTTGAATTTTAGGATTGAGACATAATGCACAAAAAAATGACATACTTAAATGATGTTTTAGTCTTAAGAAAGTAGAACATAATTTAGATCTTTTATTTAACATCATGTAATCGAAGAAACTATAAAATGATACTGCAAGTCTACTGGAAGCCATAATTGTAGTACAGTATTTCATGTTAAATTTTCAAAAATGTTTCATGTTAGATTTATGGAAAACTACAAAGCAGTATGTAATTCAACATGTTAATGTAACATTATTCTGCAGGTTTAAATCAGCTTTCTGAAGCACAATGTGTTGATTCTATAGGGTGATGCAAAGCATTTGGCAGAGCTGTACACAGACAGATAAATAAGCCTGCACTGCCTACAGAGGAATCTTGCTTTCTGTCTTTGTTTTGAGTTTTTTGCTAGAATGCAGTGAGTGGCATTGGTTACGTAGGTACAAGGTTCGCTACCCAATGGAAAAAGACACAACCTTTCTATAAGTAGAAAAATATCAAATATAATAATAATTTTATGAAAGACCAATAATAACATGTACAGTAAGTATTACATATTGCTACATATATATATATATATATAAATAATATATATATATATATGTAAGGTCATACATTTTTCTAAGGATTCAGCCCATTATAAGGAAGACCTTCAATGAATGCATACAGTCAGGCATTGTTTGTAAATAGCTTGTATTGGTTTTGTTTTTTTCAGCCCAATAGATGATTATTACATCAGTGATATACTTGTAGCGACCCTGCACAGGCCCTTCATGCATATAAATGTGAAGCATAGTTAACATAAGCAGGGTCAAAGGGTAGTTTCTGTGATAAAACATTCCCTTAATTTATCCAACCAAGGTGGTTGACAAAAAAAAAAAAAAAAAAAAAAAAATAATAATAATAATAATAATAATAATAATAATAATAATAAACCCTGTGGTTTTGTTTTGCAACTCAGTGTAGAACAAGACTAAGTCAGTGTCGTTTTAGTTATGTTACATTCGGTAAAGCAGTTCATAACCAGTGTTACAGAAATGTCTCCCTGTCTCTGTCAATATGTGTGCAGGGTTCATTGAACCCAGTGTTTCTAGAATCAATCACAAGCACTTGTATAGGGTCATTAGCAACTCTGGTGACACTGTCATAAGATGGCGGAGAGGAGGTGGAGGACATAGTCTCCATCATTTCCAGCTGATGGCCATAGTTTTCATTTATCATGGATGCTATGAGACCTTCCTTCTCGGGAGCGTTCTCCACAGTAACGTTGCCATCGCTAGATCTGTGGCGATACAGGTAGGAAGCCTGCCTCATGGAGCGCCGGAGAAGGTGTCTCCTGTAGGACCTCTGAATTATGATAGCCGACACCTCCTCCTGCTTCCGTCTGAGCGTGGTGGTGATGGGCTCATAGGAGATCTTTGAAGGATTGGCCATCATGAACTTCTCCTCCATCTGCTGCTTCAGAGCATCCATCTCTCCAGACTCCCCAAGAACCCTTTTGGTGAAAGCAAACAGAATGTCCAGGCAGTGGATTTTATCCCCACTGACCATGGGCAGGTCCATGGAGATCAGCTTTATTCTGTTGGGCTTGGCGATCCGCAGCGGCTCCTGCAGGGCATCCGCAAAGTTGGTCAGCTTGCAGTACTCAATGAACTGCGTGGCTTCAGGATCGAACTTCTCCCAGACCTCGTAGAACATATCAAAGTCATCCTCGCCCAGAGGCTCCGTGCTTTCCTCCGTGGCTACGCTGAAGTTCTCCAAGATGATAGCTATGTACATGTTGACGACGATGAGAAATGATATGATGATATAGCTGACAAAGAAGAAGATACCGACAGAGGGGTTCCCGCAGTTCCCCCTCACTGTACTTCCAGGGTGTTCAAAATTTGGGTCGCACTCCGGTTCAGTGTTCAAGATAGGGTTGAGGAGGCCATCCCACCCTGCTGAAGTGGTGATTTGGAAAAGACAGATCATGCTGTTACCAAATGTTTCGAAATTGAACATGTCATCAATCCCATAGTGCTTTTTCACATAGGCAAAGTTTGCCATGCCGAAAATGGCATAGATGAACATGACAAGGAAAAGGAGAAGACCAATGTTGAACAGAGCAGGAAGAGACATCATTAAGGCAAAAAGCAGAGTTCTAATTCCCTTGGCTCCACGAATTAGTCGAAGGACACGTCCAATGCGCGCAAGTCGAATAACTCTGAATAATGTCGGCGACACAAAGTACATTTCTATCAGGTCAGCAAGCACAATCCCTGTAAAAGAATAAAAAACAGACAGGAGTTAATTACAGGAATGGAAGTCTCTTGCCCCCCTGTTATTTTTCTGTTTCTGTGATGGCATTCAGTCTGAAGGAATCTGTGTGCCCTTATGAATGACCATATTGCAGGTTTACCTACCCACAATGGAGAGGATGACCACCACGAAGTCGAAGATGTTCCACCCGATGGTAAAGTAGTAGCAGCGGAGAGCAATGAGCTTGAGGCAGCACTCCCCAGTGAAGATCACAACGAAGGCCAGGTTGATGTAGTAAAGGATGTTCTCCATGTGTTTAGGCTGTTCATCTGTTTCCACCATCATGGTGACCATGTTCAGGCAGATTAGAATCATGATGAAGATGTCAAAGGCTTGCTTTGACACCATATCGAAAACTAATCCTTGGAATTTGTTCTGAATGGGAAAGGAAACAAAATGAAGCAATGTGACCCTTATTTTCAGTGCAAAGTTTGTAACATGTACAGTATATCTGTGTGAGCATCTTCTGTGCATCGGCTGGCATCATGTCAGCACATTCACATGATGTAGAGTTGTTTCTGTTACATTTGAGGAACACAATTAAAAGCATTGTCTCAGTCAATGTGTGTAGGGTTCAATTAGCTGAGTGCTTCTACAATCAGTCAGTAACACAGAGTATATATGATATGGTTCATTATTCTATGTGTCTGAGGCCTCATTTAATTCAATGTATTTTCAGCATAATATCATTTGATGATATTAAGATGGGATATGGGGTTCATTCCAAGGGGCAAATTATTTCTTTTCATTTAGAGTGCCCAATTACTTTACCACCGATTTTCTCCCCTGTTTAAAATGTCCAATTATTTTCCCTCAACGCAGAAATTCCCCACAGAGCTCAGGGAACTGAAGGTCAGTGGACGTCCTCTGATCCCACGACCAAGCCTCTTTCCACTCGGGAGCGGATGTCAGAGAGTTACCGGCCTCTGGAAGACAAAGGCCAGCCTACAGGTGTCCGATTGAGCACAACAGGTGCCTGGCCGGTATGGTCAACTGCAGTGTAATGGGGAGAAACAGCCCTTGTTGGTTTTGCCTCCCTAACCCATGGGAGCACCATAGTCAATGCAACATTGCCTTTGTAATCCCCAGCAAAGACCGCTGTGCATACCACACGGCTGTGCTTTAACCAGGTGAGCCACTCTGGGAGCCCGTCAATATGGAATTTGTGTGTTGCATGTTCACTTGTTCTGTGCCATGGAAGTAAAAACACTGTCTGAAAGTATGTGAGTGTGTTCACTCAAATATGGGGGTGTCAATGGTGTTGAAATTGCATTCACATATTTGAACAGCAAAATCAATAATGTTGAAATAGTAATATTCATGCACCTTAAACTAGGCGTTTTAAACATGAAGCCACGATTTGGGTATTTCTACAGCATGTAGCCCTGTGTGCAGGGGGTGTTGTGCGTTGTTTGGATGAACAAAGCTGTATTTTTGGGCTGAGTGTGTTTAAATGAGATCTGTTTGTTTATGGGAAACCTAGATCACATGGAAACTGAAACCATTATGTTCTTACCCTTGGCCTTGGAATTGGCTTCTGGGGTTTTTTGGATCCAAGCTTTTTCATTGCATTGTAGTACTTTTTCTGTTCTTCAGTCATAAAAATATCCTGTCCACCTAAGTAAACAGAGAAATTCTGACTGTTATTTTGGCCTAGTGGTTATGTTGATAACTAAACATATACAATTAAAAACATGCAGAAAGATATATTGTAGAAATAGTGCTACATCCCATGAATAGAACTGCTTCTGCAAAACTTTGTCAGAAAAAGAATAATTCCATCTGTATACTTATCTTTCTTTTTTGCTGGTTAAAGTTGTCAATGATCACACCTATAAAGAGATTTAAGGTGAAGAAAGACCCAAAGATGATGAAGACTACGAAATAAAGGTACATGTACAGGTTTACTTCCTTAATTGGCTGGTCTTCTACCTGTAGAAGGAAGAAAATGTGATGTTTGTGAAAACATTAATATTAATCCCAGAACTACTAGGTATGCGTTATGAAGGGAAGTTTAATGAATTGATCTATTTTACTGAATCCCAAGTTCTATTATGAAAGCACATGTTTGCATTATCATTTGCTTCTTTTGAAACTGCAGTTTTGATGCCTATATAGTGAATGCAAGTGTAATAGGCCAGAGGCTGGGCGAGAACCAGCGACCTGCACACAGCAAGCGAGCATTTTAACCACAATGCAAAGAGCCGGGTTCCTCTGCATTCGTGGTGTTAGAGCTTTTAACCTCATCTCATCTCATTGACAGGAGACAATCTAACAGCAGTGTATCACACAGCACTGCTTGTTACACAAACACACACATCAAATCTCATCTCACTGACAGGAAACACAATCTGTAACAGCAGTGTATCACACAGCACTGCTTGTTACACAAACACACACATCAAATCTCATCTCACTGACAGGAGACACAATCTGTAACAGCAGTGTATCACACAGCACTGCCTGTTATATAAGCACACAACATGTATAAGTATTGTGTTAGAAGCAACCAATGCTCTTACTGTGTGTAATGGTTCATTTGGATTGATAAACCTGATGTGCATCCTTTGACATCACAAGAGGAGATGTAAGACTTTATTCATTTCCTTTCACTTTAACATTTGCAAATTATAAAAAAAAGATTTTCATGACATGCAATTGTCTGCTGCATCAACAGGCAAATAAGCTTGTAGTTTTTAAAGATGGCAGCAATACCCTATACTGTACTGGTTTTCTGTGGTATTGTTTCAGTAATTCAGTAAAGGGTTATATTAATGTATCCACTCAAAGCCTTAATGATATGTAGGAAATATGACAAGCAATCATTTAACAAGACAAGGGACATATGTGTCACACAAAAGCAAATGATGTTAACTTTCTTACTATTTCCAAGAGGTGCACGAAACAGGGTTTAAAATGTACTGCAAGGTTAGATCAGGTCATTCAAATTGTCAGTTTCCTCCTCGTGATACTCGAGTCACTCGCAAATGCTTTGTTTTTTTTCCAGAAGAAACTGTTTGAACAACAAGCGCTCAATTCCTTGTGTTAAAAGACAAAAGGGAGCAGTTGTCTTTTTAAAAGTAAAGTGCAACAACCCAAAACTTGAAATGCTAATCCACATGAGTATCACCCTGTATTAGGTATGGAATATCAGGGATCTGCTCCTGGGTGCTTCTGGAATTCTGATGAAGTTTTGTGAGTATCACCCTGTATTAGGTATGGAGTGTCAGGGATCTACTCCTGTGTACTTCAGGAATTCTGATGAAGTTTTGTGCATCACTTCCTTTCAGGAATACTTACACCACGTGAATCCACTGCTGCATACATTATTTCCATCCAGCCTTTGAATGTTGCCTTAAAAAAGGAAACACAAAAAATAGACGTTTCAGAATTTACAAGCACACAAAAACACATAAAAACTACATCTTCAATGTCAAGCGTTTCCACTATAAAGCCATTGTGAAGTGCCTTAACACATTGCAGGGAGTCGTGTTGTTAAAGGCGCCGCCCCTGAGCCGTCTGCACAGCTCCAGTTTGCTGGAAGAGACATTGGCATAAGTAGAGTTGCTAAGGAAACTTCACTTTGCATTTGGCCTAGAACACTGAATGATAAAGCATGTGCTAGAAAGCATGAGACAGGAAAAATATGGTAAACAGTTAACTGCAGTAACTCTGTAAAGGAGAATATGCTGTGGTCAATCTATCCTGAGTGAAGTACCAGCTAAATATTGCATTTCTATTGATGAGAATTATATTCAGTAAGACAACAGAAACACCCTGTAGTCACATGGGCTCTGAGCTGCTAGAGTATAAACGCCAGGCACAGAGGAGACAGACAGAGAAGCCCCCAGTATCTCCAGATCATCAGGACCATTGGGGTGTCAGGCTGAGGTTCTCTCCAGAGGTTGAGGTAACCTGGTCAATTGTCTGGCTCTGTTAATACTAGTGACACGTATTGTACCTAAACAATAACCTTCAATGAAGAATGTAATGTGGGTATTTGGAACTAATAAATGATAAACTGTTGAAATTTGAAACATGGTCTGGTCTCATCCACATTGCATAGTTAATTCCATGTAAAACCTTATATTGCTTATATCCCGCCCTTAGAAACAATACAGTCTGTGGGAGGGTGTTTACCACATCGTTAATAAATGTTGCTGCTCGCGATAGTCAGATGGAAGGGTTAAAATACCAGTTTTTAAATTAATAATTCTACCGGAATATCTAAAAAAAGAAATGTGAATGAAAGAGGTATTTTTTCCTTCAAAAACTGCAGGAGTTTATCACATGTTAGCACTGTAGTTAGCCTTTCCCTATGTTGCTGTTAATTGTAGGCTTTTTGTGAATGACTAGTGATTGGCTGTATTGAGTGGAGTCAGACAGGGATGATGGAACAGAGCTGAGTGACCTGTTGCTAGGATACACAATGCCTAGAAATAGCAAGAGACTGAGAAGATTGTCACACAGCAGCACTTTAAATACTATAAACTGGGTCACTTGCGTAACTAAAATATTACTGATATTTGGTCATGTTTTAGGAGGAAACACTCAAACACCCTTCATATGTGTGTGTATGTGTGCGCGTGCGCGTGCGCGTGCGTGTGTGTATATATACTACTTACAACTTGCAGGAGGGCCAGGTACCCAGCGCCAACATTGTCGAAGTTCACTTTCACTCTGGTCCAGTAGGTGGCGTTCCCGCAGGAGTCGCATTCAGTTTTGTTATTTATCTCGGAAGCATTGAAGATTTGTAGGTCTGTGCTATTTACACACCTTCCAAACTTGCCTGCAAACAAGTTCACTCCCATTATGCTAAAAATCAACCAGAAGATCAGACAGACCAGCAGCACGTTCATGATAGAAGGGATAGCACCAACAAGTGCATTCACCACCACCTGCATTGAAGGAGAATATACCAAGAGGGAATAGTTTAGAAGCCAGGCAAAAACACAGCTGCCCTTAATCTTCACAACAGCAGCATTGTACACTGCTGACAACTGTTAAATACGTGAAGTGTCTCTAATTACTGCGTATTTACACAGTACTTACTTAGCAAATACATGTGTACTTACACGTAATTACAATGTTATTATGCATAGTTACAATGTACGGAATGAATAGATCTTTTAGCACGATATTTGTCATAATTGTATCAGAAAAGGCTTATGGTTAGGGTTAGGGTTAGGCTACACTCTCCTCCCAGTGTCTCAGAACATGGGTTTTTCAGACTGGCTATACAGTAGGCTGAGTTTGTTTTGGGTAATGCCCCGCTCCAGACGAAGAGCTTCCAGCTTGGCATTACATTAGCTTCTTCAAGATCTTATTGGCAGCTGATTTGACCTGTATTGGGATGTGATCTGGAAAATTAGAAAGGCCCTTGATTCTTAATGTTTTATCAAGAGTTGTAGCTCCTCCAGCACAGTGCCTTTAACTGTGGAGGTCTTCTAACCATGGGCTGAGCAGGCTTTGATTCACATTATCTTCCTAGCTCTGGCAGGGCCAGAACCCAAAAGGCTCAAATCTATTCTGCAGCATTCAGCTGGCTTTAGGATGTACATGTGAAGCCTTCACCCATAATTAACTGCAAGGAGAGTGTATCCATGTGGGCTTTTTCAGAAAGCAGTCATAATTCAAAACATTATATATCATAATATATCGCAAAATGGTACCATGGTCCTTTTACACATGTGCTACAATTTTGTATCCATCCACATAACATGCTTTTATATTTCAGTGTTGTTTATTATTAAAATACGTATGGATAAAAGAAAAGCGGGCACAGCAGTTACTCATAACTTCTGGGCTTCATTATGCTGGACAGCAGGTAAAGGATTAAAATGCTCAGCTTCATAAACACCCTTGTTTACAAATAAACATGCCCATGATAAGCTTTATATACTTCTGTGTTCAAATAATGTGTCAGGATACAAAATAGTGCAGCATTAAATACATTATTACTTATCGATGACTCTTGAAAAAGACAAAGGGCCAGATATTTAAAAGAGATGGGATTTGCAGGGATTTCTTCCCCTCCGTTCTGCTGGAGAAAGAAGTTGAGCTGTGAGTGAAATTGAAAACGGGAGCTGGGGGTGAAATGTCCTGTTTGGATTCATTGACATGTATTCATTTCCGTGTCCTTGCAATACTAGCAATTCCCCACAACTCTTTTGTTTCACAGACTTGTGAATATATACACAATATAAGTTACATACATTCTCCAATTCTTTCAATATCTACCCCTAAATCTATACTACAGAGGTGTGCTGAGTTAATGATGATATCAATCAATTATTTTGCATGTCTAACACATGGAAGTTTATGAAAAGCAAAAGGCACTATGCACCATTCTGCGTAATTAAAACAAAGTGCAATATAGATTGTACAGAGCAGTGCGATTGCACAGTCCAAGCTTTAATCACTGTAATTGTTACTGCTAAATCAATCAGCTGGCACACCTCTTCAGTATATTTCAATTATTACACAAATACACAGATAATACTGGCAGGAGCGCAGGGTTAATGAGGATTTTTTTTTTATTTATAAGCATACTTTTCTCCAGCAAATATGGAAACAAATGCTGCAAAAAATAATGTTTTGTCTGCCGTATTATGGCATAGACGTTCTGAGGGATAGAAACAAGCTTTAATACTGAGTGTAAGGTTCAGGCATTTAAAATTCAGATACGATTCCAGGGGACAATAAAGGACATACAGTTAATGCATTGTTTGGTGGACACACACTGGTGGTTGTATAATATCATGTGACAGGACCAAAAATTATACTGTTTCTTTTTTTTTTTCTGTGTGCGAAATGAACCTAATGAAGCAAAATGAAGCACTGTGTCATGGTATCATGTGTTGCAAGAGTTTCATTTTCATTTTCCTTCCTCAGAAAGTGGTACAAAATACCTGGACCATTGTATTAAATAATAATGGGGAAAGAAATATAATTAAGTATACTGTAAATTACTGAACAGAACACAACAGTTAAAGTGAAAGTGAAGAACATGACTATCAATGCAATAGGAAAGTGTGTGTTTTAAGTGTTCATGATGTTAAACACACTGTGCTGTTCTGAGAGGATTGTATTGTACACACCTTGCTCTTTCTGGATTTGTTGCGAGGGAAAGTAATAAACTTAAAAAGGCGAATACAACGAGACACCTGACTGTCTGAGGTCCTTGCCAGTCTAATTATTTTTTAATGACTTATCTTTTCTAGCAAGGCAAAAAAATAATCAAAATGCACACACCATCAGCAGTGCCTGTTACACCCTCCCCCAACACAAGCCAATGGCAGGGGGGACAGGTTCATGGTTACACTCGGGTGTGCCGGTTATACTTGAAGATGTTTGAGAGCTGTATTCAATCTTCTCCAGTACTGTATGTGAGGATGTGGTGACTATACAATTAGACCTTAACACTAAGATGACATCTATGTTAAACAACATACAATATGTTCAATACACTGTGCTATAACAGTGATTGTTTGTGCAACATAATGACCTCATGAATTTATGAAAAAAATATTGGTTGATAAAAATATTTATTTGAATAACTTTATAATGGACTTACATAATACAAATAAAGATTGATAAATGGGGGTATATGCTGGGTATTAAATTAGGATACTTGTGTAATAACTACAAATCCAGTAAGAATGGGGAATGCATATGATAAGAACTTACATTAAATAAGCAGACTTTTGTAGAACTGTGCATATACTGTAACAGCAGGCTAAAATTGGACTTTTAGGAAATACGAGAGGATGTTTAAGGCTGTATTTTGTTCGCAGTTATCACGGATTTCATTTAAAAATCAATGCAGCGAGTGGCTCCACAGTTACAGTGCTGCGGCTGGGAGTGCAGGATGAGTCACACAGCTAGTTCGCGTCCGGGGTCTGCAAAGGGGCAGACTTTTGCTGTGGACTCCGAAGGGGGGCGTCACATTGGCTCTGATTGGCCCTGGGTGGAGGATGGGAAACTGGCAGTGACTACGTCTCTTCATCGCGCAACAGCGAACCCTACTGGCCAGACACGGAGCACATTCAGAGTGGATTAATTAGATGCAGAGCTGGTCTCTGTTCTCTGAGATCAGTAGCCCGCCCACCTCTGCTCGGGATTGCTCGGCGTAAAAGCGATTCTGGCTTTAGGTTTGTGCTTGTGAAAAAAAACAAAATATTCTATAATTCAGCATTTACTGTTTTTCAGGTAAGAATTTAAACATTTAGGAGCATTTGTTGTATAATAACTCTAGAGAAAATTATCAATTTTAAATGTGACAATAAATAATAAATATTATGTTTAATTGTGAAATATCTTTAAATATGGTATCTATTTTCAGACCATGAAATGCAGTAAATAAGCCATTTTATTTTTACAGTGAACAAAACCCAGCCCTAACATGGCCCTTGGACAGTTCAATCCAACTTTGAACACTATGAACAGAAAGAGTGGACCTGTATAAACATCTCTTACCCTCATTGAACACTATGAACAGAGAGAGTGGACCTGTGTAAACATCTCTTACCCTCATTGAACACTATGAACAGAGAGAGTGGACCTGTGTAAACATCTCTTACCCTCATGCCTTCGAATCGGGACAAGGCTCTTAATGGTCTCAAAGCTCGGAGGGTCCTAAGAGATTTAATGGCTGCGAAGTCCGAGTATCCCAGGGTGCTAGCTACAAGGCTTATTAAAGAGACCTATATGGAGACACAAGAGCAAGAGCCCAGGCTGTTAGGAGTGATCCACAATCTGCTATTACTGCTCCACGGCACCTTTAGAGGAAAGCAAATACACAGCAACCCTACTGAAAGAGATTGGGTGTGTTAGTTATGCACCTGGGTGACTTTCTGTATGGGGTTTCCATAAAAGAAGGAGAAAAGAAAACATCATTGTTATATTTTGGTTGAAACCTTGAGCCTTAACCCAAAACTGCACATGATTTCCCCCTTTCAGGTGCCCACGTGGTCTCTGCAGATCAAACACATTCAAATCTAAATGATATCCTGACCCAACTACAAACCTTCAGACAGAACTCAAATGAGTAACAATAAGCAGTTTTTCTACAGGTTGGATAAAGAGTTAATCTCTGAGTTAATCTGGAGTTTGTCTTGGTTTTGCTTTAATAATCTATGTGTGGCTATGTTGCTCAAAGCCTACAGCCACTCATACATCACATGCAACAAAGATGAATGGGTGAAAACACAGCCATTAACTGTGAGGGCACCTTGCAAGTTCAACATGAACACCAGAACAACCAACCATTTCGCAGGGACTCAGCCGACTCAGCCCAATCACATTATTATGCATAGTTACAATGTACTCAATGTGTCAATCTTTTTGCACTCTATATCACTAACCCTATCCCTAACCCTAACCCTAACCCTAACCCTAACCCTATCGCTAACCCACCCCCCTCATCATGCAAACAATAATGGGTTAAGACTCTGCTTCTACCAAATTATTGTCCTTTTTTTCTTCAAATCTGTGGAAGGAAAAATAAGCAAAGTCTGTGAACCACACATATGAAGTACACGTCATTGTTAAAAGTCACCCTTACCCTCATGCCTGCAAATTTGGAGAGTGCGCGTAGAGGCCTCAGAGCCCTAAGTGTCCTGAGAGTTTTCATGGTGCCAATATTGTCATAATTGAGAATGGTAGCCACGTGGCACAGGAGAGATATCTGTGCGGGTTAAATTAGGGTTTACATTAATAGGGTTGCAGTTACAGAATCTTCCCGGACAGCGAGGGGGGCCTCCTAGTTAAATGGTCTGTGCTGCAGTCAGTGCCCAAACTTGAATCTATTGTCTCATCTGCGTAATCTAAGATCCTCACCCACCACAGTCTGAGACTCAATGGAAGGATGGGTCTGCATTAAAAGACAAAGGGCCAGATATTTAAAAGGGTAGTGGCAGGGATTCTCAATTCCGCCTTGAGAAAAAGTAATCAGTTTTATAAACACCCTTGTATACAAATAAACATCCCCGTCTGTGTTCAGATAATGTGTCAAGATACAAAATATTTCAGCATAAAGTATATTATTATTTATCAGGCCAGATATTGAAAAGGCAGTGCGAGTTTGGCAAGGGCAAAACTCCTCAGACAGGTCACTAAACAGTGTGAATTTGTACGATGTCTCCATGTATTAAAAAGCATTGTCATTATAAGAGTTCACACTTCTTTAATTGGTAGTATAATTAGACGCTTCTCATTGATTTAGTGCCACACCCGTACAGGATTGACTTGCTCTGGAAGCATTTTAATGTGTTAAAAAATATGAACACTCATCTAATGATAATTACTTTGAATATGTAGACTATAGTGACGGAGTAATAACGTGGTATAGTTTTTAATACGTTTCACATTGTATAGGGCCAAATCTTATTTTATCTTATCTATTATAATCTCTTCTTCAGTAAACTTTTCTGTACTTTTGAACACTTTGAACCATTGTCTCACTTCGTACAATATATCTGCATCAGTTGTGTGTAGTCTAGCTGAGATGAATTACCTGTTTAGACTCATTCAAATGTATTCATTTCCATAGCCTAGCGATATGAACAATTTCACCACAACTCTTTTGAATTTCACAGACTTGGGAAAGTTGCATACAGTACATTTGCAAAATCTTTGAATATCTGGCCCAGTACATTCTGTGGCTCTAAGGCTGTTTCCAGTGAGCTGTTTTTAAACATTCTCTAAAGACAAGGTTTCATGAGCTGCAGACTTGTAGACCTGATTTAATTCATCAAAACAGCTTCCTTAATATGAATGTGGCCCAATATTGTAAAATAAAGTCAGGTTAACAAGCACTTGACTACAATGCGCAATGTAGTACAGTTATAGATGTATTGAGTTAAAGTTGTATGGTAAAAACTTAAAATGTCAGGCAAATCCTAGCAGTGTATGAGACTTTAAATCTACAGCAAAGTATAACCCAACGAAACCCAACTGAACCTTCTGGTGCACCTGTTATATACCAGCAGGTGTGACAGAGCTGTTAGAATAAAGTGAATAACTGAAGTGCAGAAGTGACTGGATATCCACTGCATGTTTCAGCTGCCTAGCTGATCACATGATGAACTGACACTGTGCAGCACGTGACTGTGAAAACGAAGTGCCATGAAAACTAGGCACACACAAAATAATTCCAGAAATCTCACCTGTTGTGCACATCCACTCACTAGACAGGGCTCAAATGTACAGTGTTGACAGAAACACATGTCACAGTGGACTTGTATTTTTATTTTAAAACATGATATATGGTACTACATGAAGTAATAGGAATATCTCTGTGAACCATGATTTCAAACAGTGTAGCACTTCCTTGGTCATCTTTGACCTAACCTGTGAAATTACCCATGGTCCCCCTATTGACTGACAAGCTTTTAGCCAGTCACAGGCTTTGACCCTGAAGACACTTGAGGTGAAAACACTGTTCAGATTTCACTGAAACGGCACTTTCTTTAACCTAATGTAGCACCATTTTAAAATGAAAATACAGAAAATACAGCTAATGCAACTGCAGAAGAGGAAAGATTAAACTGCAAACTATGCCATTCCAGGAACAACTGGGAGACTTTCTTAATGGATACATTGGCCAGTGTTGCCTCTGCATTGAGGGACGAGGCACATACAACAAAACCATTGTTAAAGACACAGGGTGAAGAATAACTATAGAATATACACAGTGTAAGGCTTCCTCTCAGAGGCTGATGACATGCAAGGCACTTTGTTATTGCACAGCTTCTCTTTGGTAGAATAACTACAGAATAATAACCACTGGTACTGTACTGTGTGTCATAGCACTGAGACTGTACTGTACTGTGTGTCACAGCACTGGTACTGTACTGTGTGTCATAGCACTGAGACTGTACTGTACTGTGTGTCACAGCACTGAGACTGTACTGTACTGTGTGTCACAGCACTGAGACTGTACTGTACTGTGTGTCACACCACTGAGACTGTACTGTACTGTGTGTCACACCACTGAGACTGTACTGTACTGTGTGTCACAGCACTGAGACTGTACTGTACTGTGTGTCACAGCACTGAGACTGTACTGTACTGTGTGTCACACCACTGAGACTGTACTGTACTGTGTGTCACAGCACTGAGACTGTACTGTACTGTGTGTCACAGCACTGAGACTGTACTGTACTGTGTGTCACAGCACTGAGACTGTACTGTACTGTGTGTCACAGCACTGAGACTGTACTGTACTGTGTGTCACAGCACTGAGACTGTACTGTACTGTGTGTCACAGCACTGAGACTGTACTGTACTGTGTGTCACACCACTGAGACTGTACTGTACTGTGTGTCACAGCACTGAGACTGTACTGTACTGTGTGTCACAGCACTGAGACTGTACTGTACTGTGTGTCACAGCACTGAGACTGTACTGTACTGTGTGTCACACCACTGAGACTGTACTGTACTGTGTGTCACAGCACTGAGACTGTACTGTGCTGTGTGTCACACCACTGAGACTGTACTGTACTGTGTGTCATACCACAGAGACTGTACTGTGCTGTGTGTCACAGCACTGAGACTGTACTGTGTGTCACAGCACTGAGACTGTACTGTACTGTGTGTCACAGCACTGAGACTGTACTGTACTGTGTGTCACAGCACTGAGACTGTACTGTACTGTGTGTCACAGCACTGAGACTGTACTGTACTGTGTGTCACACCACTGAGACTGTACTGTACTGTGTGTCACACCACTGAGACTGTACTGTACTGTGTGTCACACCACTGAGACTGTACTGTACTGTGTGTCACACCACTGAGACTGTACTGTGCTGTGTGTCACACCACTGAGACTGTACTGTACTGTGTGTCACAGCACTGAGACTGTACTGTACTGTGTGTCACAGCACTGAGACTGTACTGTACTGTGTGTCACAGCACTGAGACTGTACTGTACTGTGTGTCACACCACAGAGACTGTACTGTACTGTGTGTCACACCACTGAGACTGTACTGTACTGTGTGTCACACCACTGAGACTGTACTGTACTGTGTGTCACACCACTGAGACTGTACTGTACTGTGTGTCACACCACTGAGACTGTACTGTACTGTGTGTCACACCACTGAGACTGTACTGTACTGTGTGTCACACCACTGAGACTGTACTGTACTGTGTGTCACACCACTGAGACTGTACTGTGCTGTGTGTCACACCACTGAGACTGTACTGTACTGTGTGTCACACCACTGAGACTGTACTGTACTGTGTGTCACACCACTGAGACTGTACTGTACTCTTCTTCTATTTGACTGAAACCACACGATAGCACCGACAAGGTAAAAATTATTAAAAAAAAAAAAAAAAAAAGAAAAAAAAAGAAAAAACAAATAAAAATGCAGTTCTGGGTAAATGACAGCAGTAAAAATAGTACTGTTTTTAAACATAGACAAAAACATCATAAAATGAAGGGGAGCTAGCACACACACACACACACACACACACACACACGTATTTTATATATATATATATATATGGTAAGGGATTGGTCGATTAAAAAATGGAAAAGACAATGTAAAGTAACTGGTTGGTAAACAAAGTAATTCATGTGAAGTGTTTGGGATTAAAAACTAAAAGTGGGTTAATGATTACCCTGGTAAATGATGATGGTGTGTTAAATAATGGAGATGAGATTAAAAGTAGTTAAATCTGGTTTAAAATACTTATTGTGCAGGAACCATACATGGGGGGCCTGGTAGTGGTTACAGGAGTTAGGATCAAGTTTATTTAATTGACTAATTAGCAGATTAATTAATGTTTAAAAGGGTGTGTTTATGTGTTTGGGGTGGGTGATAGTAGGAGTTTGGTTTGGAGAGTAGGAGAGCAAGCGGATTATAGTGAGACTGGAAAAACAAACTATTGGAAAAGGTATTTGGGATTACGATTTGGATTGTGAATTGGTTTTGATGACGAGGAAACAGGCTTAGCATGCCTCGTTATTAGCTCGAGAAAGAACTGTTTAGCTAGGGCCCGAGAACGGGTTAGGTTTTGTTTTGTTTATTTTTCTTTTTAATATTGTAAGCAATAAACACACACTACAGCTACACGTTTCTTGGCATCCTGTGTTTAAAGCGTTTATTTGAAGAAGGCAATCCATCACTATATATATATATATATATATATATATATATATATATATATATATATATATATATATATATATATATATATATACACGCACACACAATTTGTTTAATTAATGCTCCTGGTTTCTTTATAAAATGCAACAGGGGGTTCTCCCAGCATATCTACAGAAGACTCACATTCCAAAAAAGTGAGGGGTACTCTGTTTCTTTGAGTTTAGAAGATGAAAGCCTCTACAGTATTATAGCAAACAATGGGACAGGATATCAAGGGAGGTGAGGACTGACCTGACTATGCTGGAAATAGATACTGTACATTATCACTAACTGGTATGTTTAGAAACAGGCTACAACACAAATACAATGGTAGCAGGGTAGTCCTTTACTATAGGCCACTGAACATTGAGTACTATGAAGCAAAAACTTGTACAAAAAAACTAAAACAAATAAGTAATTCAAATCTAGCTAATTGTACCCTAGAAATACTCCAGTCAACCAATACAAACATGCTAAGATGAATTAGTGTGCTAGTCGAAGCATTCCTTTATGTGTTAATAATCTGGATAGCCGTTACAGGTTAGGTCAGCAGGTTAAATCACTGTGGATAACGTGCCTGTCTCGATCTCTATTCTGATATAGCTCATGGGTTAATACCGCAATGCAAATCCCAATGTCACAAAACATCTGTCTAAATGCCTTCCAAAACATGCAATCAAATATAAACCCTCCTCTTAAATCCCACGCAGCTATTACATCAATGTGTTGATGCCACTGGAGCACTGGCCTTAAAAGGAGTCAGCTTCCTGTGAGCAATTAGCCTCCACACTGCAATCTCTGTTAACCAATCAGCTAGGGTCAGCTGACTCTCAGGTGCCGGCCTGCACTCCGTTGAAGCTCTTTCTGCCCTCTTTCTGTAGCATAGCAACACGACTGTGCTGCGAGTCAGAGATAACACACTGAATACAGGGGAGTGTGTGAGACAGAGACTCGTTAATTAAAAACAAAACAAACACGAGCAGAGAAAAAAACAAGGACAAGTCAACAGCAGTGTCATTTTCCTTCTTAAAAAATCATAATAATCAAAACAAAACCCGTCAGTATGCAGATGTTCTATAGATAACATAAAGACTTAAAGGACAGTGAACTGTTTTGTGTGATATTAAAGCCACGGTCGCTTTAAATTAGTTTGTTTTAATAAAAACAATAAAAACAAATCTTGAATATAATAATAATACATACGTATCTGAATGTAGGCACAGTGGCTTGTTATATCACCCCACTATACACTTACAAGTATGACAGACAGAAGCAGGTTGTGATGTAGATGTTTTGACCTCAACTTGAACTTATCAGATGATTTGCACAATGCACTACTCACCTCTGTAGCTTGAGCTATGACTTACCCTATCGTAAGAAGTTTCTGAAGAGATCTGTGGAACGGGGGGGGGGGGCAAATCAAACAAAGCAAAATGAAGGTTTGAGCAGGTAATCACTCCACTCTGTCCCTTTACTGCGGGCTGTGCAGCAAAGGAACCCCGTGCAATGAGATTCATGCATGTTAAAAGAAATGAATGGATTAAAATGTGCAACAAAAATCAAACAGGGTTATTGAAAAATTCCTTTTCTTGGATTTTTACAAATACAGACATGAAGCCTTTCTATCAGAATGTACTGGACTATTATTTAAGATGCCAACGCTGTTTTAAACTTCTTTTTGAATAGAATCTGTCATCAACAGTATGTAGAGAATATGTTCTATGAGACACTGATATCTAACTGAGCTGTACTCCACATGCAGCTACAGACATTGTTTTCCAATGATGAGTAGATTCAACCCTTAAATACAGAGCTGCTATTTGACTAGCACCTTTTACCTGGTGTGCGGAACTATTCAATCAAACATCCACTGTGTCAGCATAGCACTGCATTTGCAAACGTGTCATAAACTTCTGTTCTGGAAGCACACTAACATTCTATAATATAAAACCATTTATACCAAATGTGTCACAAACTTGTGTTAACATTCTGGAAGCCCACTAACATTCTATAATATAATCCATTTACACCTGGCTATATCTATAGTGGCATTTTTAGTTATTCCACTTAAGTGGAATAACATGAGAGGAATAACACAAGAGAGATAACATGCTCACTGAGACTAGTATCGAGTGTGTCTTTGCTTCCATGCCAGCCCAGTGGTGTGCTGCTGAAATTCAGGATGAAGCTGTGCTTCGATATTTAAACAGTACCACCACCAATACGTGCTTCATAACCACTGTCTGAAATCACTCAGATTCCTATTGCTGTTTTGATTTGGACGACAAGCTTCTTCAAACGAGTTTAGTCAAGAAATATCAATTACCGATCTGCCTGCATATTATTTCAATCCCAGAAGATTTTACCTTAGAGAGATGCACACCTCCAAATTAATCTGCATCCAAGCATAGTCTGTTGAAAATGAAAGTAAATCGGCCAGGTAAAATAATCCCTGATCTAATTTGAATTGATATGAAAAAGCACACATTTTATTGCTGTTTATTTTGGAAACATTCTTGTGGTCTACATAGAATACTGAATGATAGTTTGTGGTGTGAAGCTTTTATTCATCCTTGCATTGAACTCCTCCTCCTGTGGCAAATAAAACTGCACACCACGAACAATCATTCAGTATCCCCTCTGTACTTCCCTGGAAACTCTGAAAACTGCACACCACAAATGATCATTCAGTATCCCCTCTGTACTTCCCTGGAAACTCTGAAAACTGCACACCACAAATGATCATTCAGTATCCCCTCTGTACTTCCCTGGAAACGCTGAAAACTGCACACCACAAATGATCATTCAGTATCCCCTCTGTACTTCCCTGGAAACTCTGAAAACTGCACAGCACAAACGATCATTCATTATCCCCTCTGTACTTCCCTGGAAACTCTGAAAACTGCACACCACGAATGATCATTCAGTATCCCCTCTGTACTTCCCTGGAAACTCTGAAAACTGCACACCACAAATGATCATTCAGTATCCCCTCTGTACTTCCCTGGAAACTCTGAAAACTGCACACCACAAATGATCATTCAGTATCCCCTCTGTACTTCCCTGGAAACTCTGAAAACTGTACACCACAAATGATCATTCATTATCCCCTCTGTACTTCCCTGGAAACTCTGAAAACTGTACACCACAAATGATCATTCAGTATCCCCTCTGTACTTCCCTGGAAACTCTGAAAACTGCACACCACGAACGATCATTCAGTATCCCCTCTGTACTTCCCTGGAAACTCTGAAAACTGCACAGCACAAACGATCATTCAGTATTCCCTATGTACTTCCCTGGAAACTTTGAAAACTGCACACCACAAACGATCATTCAGTATCCTCTATGTACTTCCCTGGAAACTGATTGAATGTCACCACAGACCAGGTAATTAGCACAGATATTTTTGGATTAAATCGTCTGTCATCATGATGAGTCCTAACACTTGAATGTAAACCCCACTGTAATCCCTGAAGCACAAATATTTCAGACATTCCATACAGTGTGTCATTCCTAATAGTCACGCTACTTTTACAGGTACACAAATAACTGTTGTTTATGTATGTATGCCATTCGACTTGAAATCGCTTTTAAATAATGTGTCAATGAAAGTATAAAGTACAGGTGAGCTGGAGAGACGAACATGAGAACTGATTGACTGTGTATCAGGTCTCGCTAGCAGGATGAAGCACAGCTGTTTTGTAAAGCTATACATGGGAATGCATGTTACTTTATAAATGTCCAAAACCCCTAAATTCACAAAAAAAAAAAAAAATTTTTTATTTTTTATGGTCCCAATATGGTTGATCCCAAACATGTGAGACAATAATAGTTGGCAGTGATCAAGTGATTCTAGCTAACTAAATATATCCATAACCCTTACCTTCTGTGCACATCCGATCTGTGCAGGATCCATGTGCAGGTTTGAAAGAAACACATGTTACTGTATAGCAAATAACATTCTCTCAGTAAAAACACAATATTCACTCAAGGCACATGTTTCAAGTGCACAACAGGTAAGATGTATGGAATGATTTAATTACCAATTGTTTTTTAAATAAATTAAAATGTCACAGATCTTCTCAGCCAATCAGGTTCTAAGTATGGCTGTCACTTTTCTATGGGCCCTCTAAAAAGCTACCATCATGTTAGAATGTTGAGACTTGCTTTAACAACAACATACATTCCTTGTGCTGTGAGCTACATTACCTAGAGCAACACATAACCTAAAAACACATTTCAAAATAACTGAAATAATGTGTTTGGATTTATAATAGCAGAGATGTCAGCCTTCTGCTCAGAACACCGAAATTATCCAGCAGCTAATGATCACTGCGTCAGACATTAACCCTAAATAAAACAACTTGGCTACATCTTCTTGAAGGGATAAGGGCCAATTCCAGATGCTCTCACGCTCCACTGGGGGCACTGGCTGCTAGTGTAAGCAACTCAAGAACTAATTTACTTCTAACCAGCCCCAAGACAACCCCACAGAACAGCAGCAGCAGCATCACAGCACTGCTAAGGTAATGATATCAAAGCCTGTGGACTTCACAGCCTGCATTTCACTTCCCCATGTGTGCTTGTTTTGTTTAAAAGGGGGAGTTCTAAGAATAAAAGGGTGAACTCCAAGAATATTTTCTTAATTTGATCTCACTCCACTCGTTAGTTTACAGCCTCTGGTTTGAATCTGCTTATTTTAAAGCCAGGAAGAAAGGGTTCTTGAGAGTTGGGTGAGGTTTAACTACATTTAAAGCAAGCAGACAGTAATATTACAAAAGAAAATATGGCAAAATGACAAATAATCAATTTGTGCGTAGACATCTGCAACACATTGTATTCTAATACTACTGACTCATACCGCTACATAGAAAGATAAGTGGAATACAGCCTTATCAAGTTCAGAGAGCAGCACCTGCTATAGGCATGGCATTGTGTTTATCTGAGACCATGGTTTCACACTCATGCTTTATACACAGGAACACATGCCTCTATACATATATATAGGGGCTGTAGCAGCACAATCATTTCAATGTGTCCTATTTTTTAATTGCAATCTGTAAGCCTTACTTCAAAGTGACATAGGGTCAGATTAACTAATTTTAACTCTAAACTTAAAAGCACAAATGCAAATACTGAAGCAAAATCCTTCCCAAAATCTTATTTACAAAACATCTGACCACCCAACGTTCCCCCCTGTCTTTGCATCTAGGCTCAGATCCTGCCTCCACACAGTGTAGTGCTGCTGGCACTATAGCTGCTGCCACTCCAGTGAGACGTGCGTATGAGTTCCAGTCAGCCTGGTGAGCGTGAAGGGGGGTTTATTCATTCACATGAGGGCAGCAGGCATTGAGGATCATTCATGTCCTGTAAACATATTGATCAACCCCCACAATGCTCATTACTGTATGCTTGACAATGACATTAGTATATATTAACTATTGGTATAGGAACTGTTTACAGCCAATGAAAAACAAAGTGGCAATAAGTTACACGCGGGGGGTGGCCACATGGTCTTCTGGTTTTCATTCCAACTTAAGCTCCCCAGTAACATAATTGATCAAATTATTTGTTCAATTGGACAGATTTCATATTTTTCAAGGACTTTTACAGTTATTCATTTTTTTTAAAAATGCACTTGATTCAAAGTACACTTCCTATGAAGCATGTCTGACACCCCTGAGCTACCGTATGCTAATTATTACTGTTAAACATCAAATCCTGATCCTGACCCATCAATACAGTCATCCTTTATTTGCCTGCAAGTCGTTTGAGAGCAGGTTTGCTTTTCATTTCTGATGTATAGGTCTCTATGTTGTATTGGAATGTAGGTCATATTCTTTACTAAAATTCGTTTTTGTTATTTTAGATTATAATTATTTGTATACCATGCCCCCCTGTGTATAATGCACATGAATACACTGCCTTGCGATAGCTCTTTTGTATAATGAGCTCTCATGTAAAACACACATCTCTTGTATAATGCACTCTCATGTAAAACACACATCTCTTGTATAATGCGCTCTCATGTAAAACACACATCTCTTGTATAATGCGCTCTCATGTAAAACACACATCTGTTGTATAATGCACTCTCATGTAAAACACACATCTCTTGTATAATGCGCTCTCATGTAAAACACACATCTGTTGTATAATGCGCTCTCATGTAAAACACACATCTCTTGTATAATACACTCTCATGTAAAACACACATCTCTTGTATAATGCACTCTCATGTAAAACACACATCTCTTGTATAATGCGCTCTCATGTAAAACACACATCTGTTGTATAATGCGCTCTCATGTAAAACACACATCTCTTGTATAATGCGCTCTCATGTAAAACACACATCTGTTGTATAATGCGCTCTCATGTAAAACACATATCTTTTGTATAATGCACTCTCATGTAAAACACACATCTTTTGTACTCACACTTCTTGTAAAACACTGTAGTACACTAAATATAAATAGATGTTATAGCCTCAGAATTATGGTAGCACATTTAAAACATATGCTTACTGGGAAAACAGTCAATAATTACGACTACAAGCTTTGGGCAATATTGACAAGCGATTCAGACTGCTTAGTTTTAGCTTTCCCAGAGAAAACATGTTGGCTTAAACAAATCTGAACCTCTATCATGAATACAACAGCGCTTCGTGTGTCACATATTATTTTAAAACAAATTCAAACGACATCATATATAATTTATAAAGAACAAAGAAATACTTACATCCACGATTACAAAATCGAGCCAGCACCAAGCATTGGTGAAATACTTCTTAAAGCCATACGCTACCCATTTTAGCAGCATTTCAAGAATGAACACATACGTGAACACCTTATCTGCGTATTCCAGAACGTTTTTTATCACTTTTCTTTTTTCTATGTTGACATCTTCAAATGCCTGATGGAGAAAGAAAAAGAATGTATAATGACCCCCCCAGTCTCCACAGAAATGTGCATAACGATGATATCTTTTCAAAATAAATCTGTAGACTGCTGGAAATAGCAGAACACAGAACACACGCAATTCCAGAAGAAAATGTGCTCTTATCAGCATAGTATCTGTGTATTGATATCACTGCTAATGCTAAATATGAACAACATTAATTATTAGGGCATGCAAAAAAACAATAATAATGTGTACTCTCAGTAACATACAACAACAATAAGGACTGTGATCCAGCCACGGCACACGTGTGCTTTACCATGCACACAGAACCTATGCACAGCATGGAACCTGTTCCATTTTGTTGGCACATATTGTGCTGTATGTGGGTGAATGGTAATCCATGTTACAATGGAATTGAGCAAAGTATCCAGTATGCATGGCTTTAAACAGCAGAGGCTCTTAATCCTGGAAGGATGGCTAATGCCTGGTACTGTGTGGGCTGTCTCCATGGATGTTGTGCTGCTGGGGTTTCTAATCCAGACATTTGAACTTGATTTAAGCAGAATTACAAGGGAATTAGCCTAAATTTCCTGGAAACAGATGAGCACAAGTCTGGTTCTTTGACATACCATATACATCTATGTCTATTTCCATCTATATAGAATTTTTATTGGGAATTCCTCCAAATTAAATTCTAGTGTTTTCTTCAGCCATTTAAGGGTCAGTCTTCATTGTCGTGTACAACATATACTGCAAAGATACAATTTGAACAGAAGACACTAAGGGAAGCTGGCTGCAGCTTGTGATTTGTTTCCCCTCGGGCGGTATTATAATTAGGATTAAAGTCATGTCAGATTGAACAAGCATAAACCTCGCTCTCTACAACATACAGAACAATTTAAACCAAAAAGAAGTCTAAATTCATTCACCATGTTACCTTTTTTGGATATATTGACGTTCCCTCAGCTTAAGTTTCCAAGTCTAGTGTCAGCTGTTTAGGTTGCAGGGTTTCCTACACAGGGACCGTGAAGGCCAGACTGCAAGCGGTCAACCCCTATAACATGAACTACAAAGGATTTCTTAACCTCTAACTTTGGGGATCCTAATTATGTGTAAAAGAAAAAACTAAGAAAACAAAGTAAGTCAACTTACAAGAGCTCCACTGCTGAGTAGAATCATAAAGATGATAAACGTTTCAAACCAGCTGTGCTCCACAATTCTGAAGCAGGTTTTTCGGAGTGTCCACCAGGCCCTGCCAGCTCCCTGTGTGGTGTTAATGTCACAGCATGGGAACTGACGCACGCACCCTAATCAAAACAATCCAGGTTTTAATAACCCTTAGAACACTTAAAACAAGTCAGGCAGCAGCAAGAGTGTTAGTGTACAGTCTAACCCTTTCCCCTTCGAACACAAAACCTGAAGATGCATCTGAATGCTGACAAGAAAACAGCTTACCTTGCACCAGATCAATGTTTTGCAAAGAATGTTGAAGCCTTTCTCTGCTGTTTTACTGTTTTTTTGGTTGTTTTTTTTTTTTACTAGTCAGTGTTTAAAGGTATGACTGATTGTTTGTTAGAGAACAAATGTGGGCAAACATGGTTTAACCAAGTCTTCAGCAAGCCCACGCATTTAATCCTCTGACAGTCTTTTCAGAGTTATGTAACTGTTATTGGGGCTTCCTTTTCTAAAGATGGGGAGGATGCTTTTTGGGGGAAAGGATTAAACCTGCATTTTCAATTGCTGTATAAACAGACATTTCCTTTTTAAACACATGTAGTACAAATAAAATAATGCTGACATAGCTATTTATTAGCTAGAAGTTTGGCATTTTTTTAGATAGTTTTTTTAAACATGCTGTTATTTACGTCATGCTAGGGTATAGCTTTATTGTAAAGGTCCAGAAGTAAGAACATGAATACAAATGCCAATTTGTTGCACCTCTGTTTATAACAGCAATTGTAATAAATATTTAAATAAAAAAATCAAGACATCATTTCAGCAATTGAGAAATATAATCACATTTTTTTTGTATGTTATGCAGATACTATTAATAATAATAACAATAAAACTAACAGTAATAATATTAACAATATATAATCATGAAAGCATTCATGCACAAAGTCTATTTCATGACCTCGTAAAGAGACATACTTTAGTATGCTGTATAGAGAGAGAGAGAGAGCGAGAGAGAGAGAGAGAGAGAGAGAGAGAGAGAGAGAGAGAGAGAGAGAGAGAGATGTTTTTTGTAGTGTGATCCCAAAGCTTCTTGTGAAATGTCTTCATTTCCACTAGGGACCCCTCTGAAACCATCCAATTCATTCAGGAGACCTGAGCGACCTCTACAGGCAAAAGCAATCAGGGAGCTTGTCTATTACTGTACTTTGCTGCTCTGACTCCCTCATATTCAACAAAGACTTCAGCCTCTATACACTGGCAAGCTGCACTATGCACACCTCAATGGAACTTGAACGTCATACAGTCGCTGTCTGTGTCTCCATTACTACTTCATTTTTCTTTTTCTTTTTTGTATAGACTGTGGAATGGAGTCTGACTGCCTGAAATCAGTTTCACACATCAATAGCAACACTTTGCATATGACTCTCCTGTCCTAATCCAGTTTTAGGCCTGTTTAATGATCAGTGTGTTGGGTAATCTTGTTGCTCTTACTTGATAAGAGATTACCGCTGTTACCCAACTGAAACCCAGTATCAGCGACTCTTTAAAAGCTTTCTGTCACACGTCCAGAACAATGGAGCAATTGCATTATCACATCCTGTGCTCATCTGACTATCTCCATTACTGGCATCTGAGATGCTCTGAATTTAATTATTTCCTTCAACTCTAAAACATGAATATGGTAACAAAGTAGTTGCAACTCAATTAGTAACGACACTGAAACCTTTACTTAGGAAACACAGTCTTTTTAGGCCCCGGGAGTCGACATTAACTGTGTGACCAACAACCTAATATAGCAATTAAAAAAGATAAAGGCAATGTCTACCCTTCCTAGTGGTAACGACCTCCATCCTCACCCTCTCTCCTCTCGGATACCTCCATACAAGCACACGCATCAGCCTGTGTAGCCGGGTCTCTTTATCTAATGGGGTTTTTGTAAACTGTACTGATTCCAATGTTATTCCAATGTGCTTTTATGTGTTGGCTGTGTGTAACAGGCAGAGGCTGGGCACTCCTGTAAGTGTTCAGAGTTCCTGAGAATAAGGCACGGAAACGGAGCTCTTTCTCTAACCTAATGTGGCACCAGATATTTGAAAATGTAAATATAGAAAATGCAGAGCAACTGCACGTTTTAGACATCTGTAGCTAATGGAAGAGCAAAAGGGTTCTGTTTTTTAGACACTAATACTACATGGCAATACAATTGGTAGAGCTCAATTCAAACATGTTCTGTAGAAACCAGTATATGCACTATCCTGATGGCTGAATGTACCTTGACTCATTGCATTCAAACCATTGCAATTTAATATGCTTAACAGCTAAACTGGGTTCAGCTGTTGCAGATGCATTTTTCTGTCTCTTGACTGCCTGTTAGAGATGGTGGGATGTCCCATTGATGTATGATTAAAAATCTGATGCTTCAATAAAAGGCAATGCCCAATGGCACAGTGTGTTTGAGAAGGTGAGAGAGAGAGTGAGAGAGAGAGTGTTCATTGATTTGTTCAATGTGACCATTGGAGAGTGCTGATGGCTTCAGCCCTGCTCATAGCAGTCTGGGTTTCACATCACACAATGAATGAATACAGAACAATTGGCACAAGAAAGTAGCTTGTATGGGGCAGGGTTGAAACACATTTATGACTGGGCATTATGCAGGAAAACATGCCCGCCATACCTGTTCTGGAGCTACAGTATATTAAAGAGATGTCTCCAGTGCTTTAAATAACCACATATTCAATATATACAGATTCAATATATTCAACAAATATCACAATTTCAAAGGAGCAAATACAATATAACCTGTTCATGTATAATTTGTGTCCAACTTACTTTGGGAAAAGCAGTCCTCTGGGTCCAAGGCCTCCTCGTCCAGTTCTGACTCCTCGTCCTCATCCTCCCCAGGCTTCCTCAGGTCCACCGTGCTGCCTTCAGATAGGCTGATCTCATCCAGCTTCTGAGTGAGAGCAGGGGAGAGTCAGAGGCATGTGGCACACAAGCCATGTGCAGGCTGAGTTTGAGTTACTACTAGAAAATCTAGAACTACTGCTAGAAAAAAAATAAAGTGAACCAATTGCATTATATGTCAGAGGCAAGGCTTCACCTCAGTGTGTAAAAAAGGCAGTAACTGTCAAAACTCTCTGAACCCATAGCCAGGGTCAAGGGAGATGTCCAAACCTCTTTCCTTATCAACAGCCACTTACTGTATCAGTTACCCTTTCTGACAGCTTTGTAGACAGACATTGATTACAGTAACACTGTACATGAAGGGTCTCTAATTAGGAAACGCATGTGTGCTTACACATCATTACAATGTTATTATGCAGAGTTACAGTGCACTTTATGTGGAAATCTTTTTGCATGATATAAGGTCTCCACATACCGGACGCAAAGCGATTTGTTCTGTGATAAAATGGCACTTTCGCTGCGACACTAGTTTTCACACCAGTGGAGACAGGCGTGCGCGCGGTGTGATAGGCAACTCCTCTGATTGTATCATCAGCTGAAAAAAGTCACACTTACGATAGTCCTGTTCGACAGCTAATAAATATGTAGAATATATAATAGCTTTTCAGAATACTTATTTCAGTAAAGATAAACAAATCATACACATCAGCTATATCCTAAAACACTTGGAACATTTAAAAAAGATGAGATTCTGTGTTTTTATATGCGATCCCCCCCGTAGAGGAGACAGGCGTGCTAACAAGGGACAAGCCTTGATGGGTCGAATGGTCTTTTCTCATTCCCTAACTTTTTTTTTTTTTTAATTTTGAGTGACCAGTTATTATTTGTATTTATTTTTCCCCAACTTGGAATGTTGTTCTGTTTTTTCTCCTCACTGCAGCGAGCCCCCATGCATCACAGACGTTCTGAGGGTGTGTGAGCATCCTTCTTTCTCACAAGCCTAAAGCTAGAATTGCCTTTACGCTGAGTAATCCAGAGCAGAGGTGGGCGGGAGGGCGGGCTACTGATCCCGGAGAACAGAGTTTAGCCCTTGTTTATCTATCCACTCTGAATATCCTTGGTGTCTGGCCAGTAGGGTTTGCTGTTGTGCGATGAGGTGAAGCAGTCCCTGCTCACCCTGCGCTCCCAGCGGCAGCACTTTAACTGGATCACCCACTCGGGGACCTTTTGCTCCCAAACTTTTTTTATGAATATACTGTATGTATTCCTATATATATATAAACCTTGCATCCAAGATGCTAAACCAGTTTGAAAAATACAGTAAGTAGATACATACATACATACCAGTGGAGGCTCCTTAGAGGAGGCAAGGGAGGCAGTGCATCCTCTAAATTTCAGTGAAAAGAATTAAATATATATATATATATATATATATATATATATATATATATATATATATATATAATATATATATATATATATATATATATATATGTGGCAGAGAAGGAGAAAAATTGTAGTTCTAGGGGGTTGCAGGACTACAATTCCCAGAATACCGAGGGACTGCGCTGTAACACCTGTAAGTCACCTTGGATAAAGGCATCTGCCAAATACATTCATTAAGAAGAAGAAGAAGAAGAAGAAGAAGAAGAAGAAGAAGAAGAAGAAGAAGAAGAAGGAGGAGTGTTGTCAGTCAGAATACAATAATAAGATTCCACTGCTGCTGGGGTTTAAGGGGACCCCAAGCCCTCTGCCTTTTTTCTGCCTCCCCATTTTTTTTGCCCACCAGCTGCCACTGATACAAACATACATGCCTACATTTGTATGCACACACTTACAGTAAGGCTCAGTTCCTAAGTGATTTTATTTTTAACATTACATTGTGAAAACTGCTAGCATATGTTATGACCCAATCTGTTTGAGAAATGGCAGCTTTGGTTTCTAAGAAAGGGTTGTTTCTAGGAATTTGTCAGGAGATTGTGATGTGGTAAGGAAAGCTTACAAGATGTCAGACAATGCATTCAACCAAATGACCCAATTTTTTACCAAGAGAATCAAAACATCAGATGTCTTATATTTCAGATTCTTTTTGACATTGAATGAATAAAAACAAAGCACTTGCCCTTACAGTCTCTTATATTTGTGTGGTTCTGGAGCTGTGGGTTTAGTGACGTGTAAAATACACATCTGTAGTACTTCAATGACAGAAGATGGGTTTATGCCTTTGCCATTTAAAGAAAGCTGGATGTAGTTGCATAAGACCTTTACAAAGTCTCAGCCGTACACTCTGTGTGTCTGAATGGTAAAGACACTCAAGAATCAGAATGCTCTTCTTTGTCTCAATTGCCAGTGAAACATCATAGATTCAGAAACAGAAACATGTTCAGCTCAGAAGCACAGCTTTAATAAAACCCGACGTGCTTTCTCTCAGTCTAACCCTTCAAAGACTTGTGCACACAATGTATCCCAAAACTGCCGTTCTACTATACTGTTCAGGGCTACCACATAACCCTTCTAACATGTCCTTATCTGCACCAGACATAACAGAACAGGCTTCAGTCTCATTCCACACCCACTCCAATAACCTCTTACCACAGCCCCGGAATCATGAGCCTACATCTTCTGCATATATTTTCTCAGAGCAATATTAACAGGGTGCCTTTGAGGCATAATCAAGCTCTGTCAGTCAGTCTGCCAAAGCAGGATAACCCTACTGCACAGTAATAAGGGCAACACTTTACAGTAAGCGTCTCCAATTACTGTGTAAAGTAGTCATTTAGGAAATACACGTGTTCTTACACAGCATTATAATGTGTAAAGCTTTTTACACCATACGTGTAAGTACACAATTGTATCAGAAAAGGGTTAGGGTTAGGGTTATGGTTAGGGTTAGGGTTAGGGTTAGGTATAGAGTTAGGGTTAGGGTTAGGGTTAGGGTTAGGGTTAGGGTTAGAGTTAGGGTTAGGGTTAGGGTTAGGGTTAGGGTTAGGGTTAGGGTTAGGGTTAGGGTTAGGTATAGAGTTAAAGTTAGGGTTAGGGTTAGGTTTAGAGTTAGAGTTAGAGTTAGGGTTATGGTTAGGGTTTGGGTTAGGGTTAGGGTTAGAGTTAGGGTTAAGGTTAGGGTTAGGGTTAGGGTTAGGGTTAGGTTTAGGGTTAGAGTTAGGGTTAGGGTTAGGGTTAGGGTTAGGGTTAGGGTTAGGGTTAGGGTTAGGGTTAGGGTTAGGGTTAGGGTTAGGGTTAGGGTTAGGGTTAGGGTTAGGGTTAGGGTTAGGGTTAGGGTTAGGGTTAGGTTTAGAGTTAGGGTTAGGGTTAGGGTTAGGGTTAGGGTTATAGGGTTAGGGTTATGGTTAGGTTTAGGGTTAGGGTTAGGTTAGGGGTTAGGGTTAGGATCGTTCCAATAGTTAATCCCAATACCAGCCATATCTCAATTTGTTAGGGTTAGGGTTTTTAGGGTTAGGGTTAGAGTTAGGGTTATGGTTAGGGTTTGGGTTAGGGTTAGGTATAGAGTTAAAGTTAAGGTTTGGGTTAGGGTTAGGTTTAGAGTTAAAGTTAGAGTTAGGGTTATGGTTAGGGTTAGGGTTAGGGTTAGGGTTAGGGTTAAAGTTAGGGTTGGGGTTAGGGTTAGGGTTAGGGTTTGGGTTAGGGTTAGGTTAAAGTTAGGGTTAGGGTTAGGGTTAGGGTTAGGGTTAGGGTTAGGGTTAGGGTTAGGGTTAGGTTTAGAGTTAAAGTTAGAGTTAGGGTTATGGTTAGGGTTAGGTATAGAGTTAAAGTTAGGGTTAGGTTTAGAGTTAAAGCTAGAGTTAGGGTTAGGGTTAGGGTTTAGGTTAGGGTTAGAGTTAGAGTTAAAGTTAGAGTTAGGGTTATGGTTAGGGTTAAGGTTAGGGTTAGGGTTAGGGTCAAAGTTAGGGTTAGGTTTATATCAGGCAAAAAGATGTACCTACTCGTATCTATACCTGTAGAGCAGTGGTTCCTTAACTTCTACATTTCAATGGGTGTAGATATTTTACCCACAGACCACTTCCAGCATGAGACCAAATCCATATTTATTGTACAAAGTACAAGCAGCTCCTGCACTGCGCTTTGGGAACCTCTACTGCAGAACATGTACTTGCTGACAATATGCAAACTTCACTTGTAAGCATGAATAAACAAACCCATCCATTTACGTGGTAGCAGGTGGGTGAAGGCAAACACGACTTTATAGTCTGTGTCCTGATGACAGTCACAAAGTGCTGTAAAGGGTTTCAAACTCATTACGCTGCTAGTACCAGAAATGTAGTTTCCTCTCTGATTCAACTCTCTTCATGGTTCAGATTAAAAGGTGGCTGGGGTAAGGTCTGAATGAAGGGTTAGACTCAACTCTCTTCATGGTTCAGATTAAAAGGTGGCTGGGGTAAGAGCTGAATGAAGGGTTAGACTCAACTCTCTTCATGGTTCAGATTAAAAGGTGGCTGGGGTAAGGTCTGAATGAAGGGTTAGACTCAACTCTCTTCATGGTTCAGATTAAAAGGTGGCTGGGGTAAGAGCTGAATGAAGGGTTAAACTCAACTCTCTTCATGGTTCAGATTAAAACGCGACTGGGGTAAGAGCTGAATGAAGGGTTAGAGACTCTTTCAAAAGCTCCATTTAGACCAGTTCAGTAAATTCTGTTTCACAATTCAACTGGATCAATTGGAAAGAGGATGTTTGGGGGGGCGGTCACATGTATGCAGTTTAAAGATATATATAGTCTAGTACCCATTATTGATAGACATTGAAGGATAACAACCCATAATAACCATTTGTTTGCAAACTACTAATTAGCCCACAGAACTGCTCTGGATGGCTCTTTGCTGTTACACTCTTAAAATGTGACTCATCCTTTCAAACAGACAAGTCTACTAATCAGGCCAAGAGAACACTACTGTTACTTTGAGTAAAGTCTTGGACTACAGCTTAACTGGGTTGATCTACAGCACTTTCAATTCATTTGGTTCCCAACAGATTGGTGTTATCTACTTATTATTTCATTTTTTGTAATTAAATTCATATATACAATATGGATGGTGTTTGCTGGTACATGTACATTAAGGTAAACACGGAATCAGTTACTTTGTTACGCTATAAGGATGAGGCCAGACCATGTTTGAAATCTTAACAGTGTTTACCATTTATTAGTTTCAAATACCCACATTACATTCTACATTGAAGATTATTGTCTGAATACAATACGTGCCAGAAGTATTAACAGAGATGATGATACCTCAAAAGAAATGATCAGATTACCTGAACCCCTGAAGAGACAGCTTCAGACGTTACCCCAATGATCCAGATGATCTGGAGGTATTGGAAGCTCCTCTGGGCCTTGTATTTATACTCTAGCAGCTCAGAGCCTATGTGACTACAGTTTGTTTCTGCTGTCTTACCAGTTATAGTTGTCAACAGTAAAATGTGTTATTCAGCTGTATTCCACCCAGGTGCAACCAACCACTAACTACTATATTTTACAAGCTTACTATGGTTAATTATTTCTCATACTTTCTTGCATATCAGTCACCATTATAAGCCTAAGGCCAAGTGGGTCATTGCCGTAGCAGCTCACCTTATGTCAATATCAACCTGCAAACTGGTTATTGCATCATTGCACTGTGAGCAGTAACATTTCCCTAACACAGGGTGTTCTGTTGCTCTGTGCAATGACCGCTGCTCCTTACCAGGTGCTTTGACGTCTGTGTCACTTGCAATATCGGGGGCTAGCAAGGTTGGAAATGTATTTTCAGTCATGTACATTATAGGACACTTTTTACTTTGAAGTAGGGAAGAACGTTTTGTGTACATATGAAAGGGTCAAGTGGGGAGACCTGTTGAATTTGGTTGATTTGACACAGAATGGCTCCCTTTTATTTCAGTCAGGTGGTATTAGTTCTGGTATTAGAAGCGCCTAAAATATGCTTGATGTTTATCCAAGGTTAAAGTGAGTTCCCTGCCAGAACCATCGCTTTGCTTAATTTTCAGCAAACATACAAACTGTATACAAACTGCAACACAATAACCTTGTTCTGTGTACCAGTCAAAAAAAAAAAGATCAGCTGATGTAAATCAATCGTATCCTGTGAGAATCTCATAGAGCCTCAAAGTGACATCATGCTTCCCCAGAAGCACCTATATTTGGCATATATCCATTGCTTCCTGCTGGCACTCTACTCTGAGGCACGGGCTGCTTCTGTATGTGTGAGAGTCACACCATGTGCCGTGACAAAACTGCCAGGAGACCACAAAAACTATTGCCATAGAAGGTCTCTGTTGGAGGACTCAAGGATCCCAAAGAGACCTCTTGTCACTCACAACCCCTCAGGTATGAACGCGTCAAAGAGAGTCTTCCAAAAATAAACTGCATTGGGCTTTACTGTGTGGAGCCTGAGCCCACCTCATCCTGTTCAGTTGTTCTCGACTCCCACTGACTTTTCCTCAGGCCACGGACAGATGCCATGCCTGTGTGGTTTCCGGTGTGTAACAGGAAAAGCCTCGGCAATGTGAATTTGAGATTTGTTTTCTCTGTAGCTCCCGGAAAGGTGACTGCACAGGATGGGATTACTGCTTAATTAACGCTGTCACACCAAGGTCACAAATCACTGAGGGACCCAACCCAACAAATTCTTTCTTTCAAGGTCAAAATCTTGGGGGAACCTTTACTGGGACAATTTTTTTTATATTTCCTACAGGAGCTATAAACTCACCACTACACTATTAAAAGAAAAACTAAACTAAACAATTCCTCAAAATGAAAAGCAGTTACATAAGACAACACTGACTGCACAAAACAATACGAGTGAGCATTTAAAACAGAGGTGGGGTAGGTGATATTAACAGTTACAATAAATGAATACATCTCTCAAAGTAGCTCAATGAGAAGCATTTTAAACAGCTGTAGAAAGTTTCGAAAGTTAACACGCAAATGAATGCATGTATTTTTTCTCTAGGTGCTGCTGTTTGACTGTTTTAAAGCCATGGCTTCAAAGCCAGAATTCCTACAGCATATCAGCTCCAGTATTACTTTCCTAATGCCCTCATTTCCCCCTGTTGCTTTACACCACATCCACATGGCCCACACTCCATGTGTGCACCTCAGAGATGCTTGCCATCACTAGATGCTACAATGCTCAGTGTTCAGTGAAGCCTGCTAGGGTTACACATACCAGTGGCATTTACCATCAGCACTGGCTTAAAAATAGCCTCAACAGAGAATGTGTACAAAGAAGCATTCACCGTGTTGTAAACAGCAATGAAATAGGACTCTGTATATCTTTCAGCCTGCTTGCCATGTGGCAGCTTTATCCTGGAACACCTCCATCCTGGCTCAGGGGCTGCGTGCACTTGGCTAAGATACTTATGTGGTCTTTATCAAAACAACTGACAGGAAATACATGAAATTTCAGCAAAGCAAACTTTTTATTATTTTTTTTTTAATAATGTCACCTTATTATTTTTAGATTTTTTTTTAATATTTCTGTGTACTGTATGTGGATGTTTAGTTTTCTGTGTGTGTTTTTTTAATGCATTTTTTGATGAATTGCACATGAAATGTCTGCATCGCAGGGTTTTACAAGGGAACATTCTTTTTTATGTCCCCATGCAATTTTGCTTATGTAATGGAACTGTGTGATAAATAAAGAGAATGGGAAAAAAACTGGTAACATTTCCTGTAGTTGATACAGATTTCTCTTGCATGTCTGGGCCCCATCTCCTCCACGCTAGATCCAGCTTCATAGAAGCAGACTAGTCACGTGACCAAAAGCATGCTGGACATTGGGAGGTGAATATCCAATGACAATCATGCCACGTGACAAAGGTAGGAAGTAATAATAAAAAAATAAAAAAAATTGAGCAGCTGTTATTTGCACTGTCCTTACAAAGGTACCAACAAATGTTCCTGTCAGGACACTGCATATGGACATGAATAACCCATACACTGAAACCCTAAACCTAAAGTCAGTGTCCCATACTGCAGCCATGACACATCTAAAGCAGTTCATGTTTGGCAGTGAAGAAGCGTTTTTGTTACTTTAAAAAAAAAGTGACTGGAGGTGCTGACTTCCTCAGTTGTCCCAACAGGAACATTTCGTGGTACCTTTGTAGGCACTGCGTTATTTGCAGTCAGCCGCTTCTTAATATTTGACGTGCACATTTTTTGCAAAATTTAAATGATTAAGCAAAATTAAAAACGCTTGACACTTTACTAACGTTTAAACATTTAACCTCTAAATGATTAACACCCCTAGTTCAAATCAATACAGCTGCACATATGCCAACAGCCCCTATATGGTCGGGACAGTCCCGATTTCCTAGCAAATGTCCTGCGTCCCAAAGCATAGGAAGACAGACCGGATATTTATACATAGAAATTTTTGTTATGACTCCTCCCATGTGTATGAAGCATATCACCCCCCCCCCCCCCCCCCCAGAGACGAGTGTCCCGCTGAACAGTTTCCAAATGTTGGCAAGTATGCAGCTGTGTAATCCTATATAAGATTGCCTGGGGCTAATGCACTACATGCAGATTATCCTGATGCTGTTTAAGAAGTAGAGAAGGGTTTTAACAACCTCTCCTGATAAAGCATCAGCAAGCATGTACTGTAGGCCTAAGTGAATGGAAACAGCTTCCGATGAAGTGTCAGATAAAGACAATTCACCGGAGACTGTATCCATCGATTTCATTTCATTCCCCACATCGTTTCGTGCTTTTGAATTCAGATCTCCTGATGAGAGGAGGGTCAGTCAGCAGTACAGAGTTGCTGCAGTCCGGTGTGATGAGAGCACAGCTCAATCCTGTCATTCTGTCCAGGATCCTACTCTATGTGCTGACCCATATTGTAAAATCCATTTTCTTCACTGGAATTAGCTTTACAGTACCATCATTGCTGGCCCTCCTTTTATTAATCACTTGTTTTTAGTTTTTTTTTTTTTTTTTTTTTTTGTATGTTAATTCAAGCAAATATTTGTAAAACAGTACTACAGATAAATAAATAGCTGTGTGCTGTTATCACAAGACATAGAAAAGCATAACAGCGAATGTTAACTGAGTACAAACACCGATGCTCTTGCTTAAAAATATGAAGTTCAGTAGTAACAAACAATACAATTACCATGAATACATTGTCGCGGTATTGATTAATTCAGCCCAGTGATCTTTAATACAATGTAACATTGTAAAGAACATATGTTACAGACTGCATTCATTTGAAGGGCAACTGTCTAACTTATATATAGACTAGTTCCAGCCAGACACTTTCAATGCATCTTAATACCCAGTGATATCAATTCATCTTTAGGCTACTAAGAAATCTACTCCCTGCTCAGCCTATGACTCACATATGAGACCACGTGCCAGTCTGCTAACCTGCTCCTGAAGTCCTGGATTAGATTCCAGCAGGACCCGGACTGGACTGGACTCAACATGCTGTATCAAGATATTACAATTAGATTCCAGCAGGACCCGGACTGGACTGGACTCAACATGCTGTATCAAGATATTACAATTAGATTCCAGCAGGACCCGGACTGGACTGGACTCAACATGCTGTATCAAGATATTACAATTAGATTCCAGCAGGACCCGGACTGGACTGGACTCAACATGCTGTATCAAGATATTACAATTAGATTCCAGCAGGACCTGGCCAGACTGGACTGGACTCAACACGCTGTGTCCAGCGTAAACAGAGCTGACGTTCTTAGGGTTAGGTTTTTCTTAGGTATTTATATGATTGCTTGGTATTTACTATTTTCTGTTACATGGCAGACCAACAGTGAACATTAAGGAGTCTCTTGTACTTCACCAGAATTTTTACATGAGCATCAGCATTGATGAAGCAAAAAAAAAAGAAAAGAAAAAACAAGCGAGAACACGCCTTTGGTGTTCTCATAGCTAGGGAAGGCCATGGCTGTATCGAGCTCTTAGAATTAGATTCCAGCAGGACCCGCCTTTTATTTGGCAGACACCTTTATCCAAGGTGACTCACAGGTGTTACAGGGCAGTACTGCACAGGGTTACAATGCAAGATTGATATTTAAATACAGCGTAGTTTACAGTAAGTGCAAACAATGCTACTAAAATACAATATGAAAAAGGATGCAACAAGTTAGGTTTTAACACTAGAACCACCAAGGCGGTCATTCTGATCATTTTTGGAATTTAAATTTAAATTTTAAGACACAGAATTGTGCTTTCCTGACTCTTCCTCAATATAACCCTAATTACCCTGACAAAGAAATAAAACAAACAAACAAAAAAAGCCTATCTTCACTTGGAGACCAAGACTAAACTTGTTTTTCCTAAACTAAAGGGTTGAGACAGCTAAGCCGTTTTCCTAACAAAACCATGGTTACACACAGCATTCATTGGATACAGCACTTCCTGCTTGCACACCACTGGGACAGTAACACTGTAGAGCATATTCACGCACTGTAGAGCACGTTCACGCACTGTAGAGCATATTCACACACTGTAGAGCATATTCACGCACTGTAGAGCACGTTCACGCACTGTAGAGCACGTTCACACACTTTAGAGCATATTCACGCACTGTAGAGCACATTCACACACTGTAGAGCATATTCACGCACTGTAGAGCACGTTCACACACTGTAGAGCATATTCACGCACTGTAGAGCACGTTCACACACTGTAGAGCATATTCACGCACTGTAGAGCACATTCACACACTGTAGAGCATATTCACGCACTGTAGAGCACATTCACACACTGTAGAGCATATTCACACACTGTAGAGCACGTTCACACACTGTAGAGCACATTCACACACTGTAGAGCACGTTCACGCATTGTAGAGCATGTTCACACACTGTAGAGCATATTCACGCACTGTAGAGCATGTTCATGCATTGTAGAGCATGTTCACACACTGTAGAGCATGTTCACACACTGTAGAGCATATTCACACACTGTAGAGCACGTTCACACACTGTAGAGCATATTCACGCACTGTAGAGCACGATCACGCACTGTAGAGCATATTCACACACTGTAGAGCATATTCACGCACTGTAGAGCATATTCACACACTGTAGAGCATATTCACGCACTGTAGAGCATATTCACACACTGTAGAGCACGTTCACACACTGTAGAGCATATTCACACACTGTAGAGCACGTTCACACACTGTAGAGCATATTCACGCACTGTAGAGCACGATCACGCACTGTAGAGCATATTCACACACTGTAGAGCACGATCACACACTGTAGAGCACATTCACGCACTGTAGAGCATGTTCACGCACTGTAGAGCATATTCACACACTGTAGAGCACGTTCACACACTGTAGAGCATATTCACACACTGTAGAGCATATTCACGCACTGTAGAGCATATTCACACACTGTAGAGCACGTTCACACACTGTAGAGCATATTCACGCACTGTAGAGCATGTTCACGCACTGTAGAGCATATTCACACACTGTAGAGCACGTTCACGCACTGTAGAGCATATTCACACACTGTAGAGCACGTTCACACACTGTAGAGCATATTCACGCACTGTAGAGCACGATCACGCACTGTAGAGCATATTCACACACTGTAGAGCACATTCACGCACTGTAGAGCATATTCACACACTGTAGAGCACGATCACGCACTGTAGAGCATATTCACACACTGTAGAGCACGTTCACACACTGTAGAGCACATTCACACACTGTAGAGCACGTTCACGCATTGTAGAGCATGTTCACTGTAGAGCATATTCACACACTGTAGAGCACGTTCACGCACTGTAGAGCATATTCACACACTGTAGAGCATATTCACGCACTGTAGAGCATATTCACACACTGTAGAGCACGTTCACACACTGTAGAGCATATTCACGCACTGTAGAGCACGTTCACGCACTGTAGAGCATATTCACACACTGTAGAGCATGTTCACGCACTGTAGAGCATATTCACACACTGTAGAGCATATTCACGCACTGTAGAGCACACACACTGTAGAGCATATTCACGCACTGTAGAGCATGTTCACACACTGTAGAGCACGTTCACACACTGTAGAGCATATTCACGCACTGTAGAGCACGATCACGCACTGTAGAGCATATTCACACACTGTAGAGCACGATCACGCACTGTAGAGCATATTCACACACTGTAGAGCATATTCACGCACTGTAGAGCATATTCACACACTGTAGAGCACGTTCACGCACTGTAGAGCATATTCACACACTGTAGAGCATATTCACGCACTGTAGAGCATATTCACACACTGTAGAGCATTTCACGCACTGTAGAGCATATTCACACACTGTAGAGCACGATCACGCACTGTAGAGCATATTCACACACTGTAGAGCACGATCACGTACTGTAGAGCATATTCACACACTGTAGAGCATATTCACGCACTGTAGAGCACGTTCACGCACTGTAGAGCACGTTCACACACTGTAGAGCATATTCACGCACTGTAGAGCACATTCACACACTGTAGAGCATATTCACGCACTGTAGAGCACGTTCACACACTGTAGAGCATATTCACGCACTGTAGAGCACATTCACACACTGTAGAGCATATTCACGCACTGTAGAGCACATTCACACACTGTAGAGCATATTCACGCACTGTAGAGCACGTTCACACACTGTAGAGCATATTCACGCACTGTAGAGCACGTTCACACACTGTAGAGCATATTCACGCACTGTAGAGCACGTTCACGCACTGTAGAGCACATTCACACACTGTAGAGCATATTCACGCACTGTAGAGCACATTCACACACTGTAGAGCATATTCACGCACTGTAGAGCACATTCACACACTGTAGAGCATATTCACGCATTGTAGAGCATGTTCACACACTGTAGAGCATATTCACGCACTGTAGAGCATGTTCACACACTGTAGAGCACGTTCACACACTGTAGAGCATATTCACACACTGTAGAGCACGATCACGCACTGTAGAGCATATTCACACACTGTAGAGCATGTTCACGCACTGTAGAGCACATTCACACACTGTAGAGCATATTCACGCACTGTAGAGCATATTCACACACTGTAGAGCACGTTCACACACTGTAGAGCATATTCACACACTGTAGAGCATGTTCACGCACTGTAGAGCATATTCACACACTGTAGAGCACGTTCACACACTGTAGAGCATATTCACGCACTGTAGAGCACGTTCACGCACTGTAGAGCACATTCACACACTGTAGAGCATATTCACGCACTGTAGAGCACATTCACACACTGTAGAGCATATTCACGCACTGTAGAGCATATTCACGCACTGTAGAGCACGTTCACGCACTGTAGAGCATATTCACACACTGTAGAGCATATTCACGCACTGTAGAGCATATTCACACACTGTAGAGCATATTCACGCACTGTAGAGCATATTCACACACTGTAGAGCATATTCACGCACTGTAGAGCATATTCACACACTGTAGAGCACGATCACGTACTGTAGAGCATATTCACACACTGTAGAGCATATTCACGCACTGTAGAGCACGTTCACGCACTGTAGAGCACGTTCACACACTGTAGAGCATATTCACGCACTGTAGAGCACATTCACACACTGTAGAGCATATTCACGCACTGTAGAGCACGTTCACACACTGTAGAGCATATTCACGCACTGTAGAGCACATTCACACACTGTAGAGCATATTCACACACTGTAGAGCATATTCACGCACTGTAGAGCATATTCACACACTGTAGAGCACGTTCACACACTGTAGAGCATATTCACGCACTGTAGAGCACGTTCACGCACTGTAGAGCATATTCACACACTGTAGAGCATATTCACGCACTGTAGAGCATATTCACACACTGTAGAGCATATTCACGCACTGTAGAGCATATTCACACACTGTAGAGCACGTTCACACACTGTAGAGCATATTCACGCACTGTAGAGCATATTCACGCACTGTAGAGCATATTCACACACTGTAGAGCACGTTCACACACTGTAGAGCATATTCACACACTGTAGAGCATATTCACGCACTGTAGAGCATATTCACACACTGTAGAGCATATTCACGCACTGTAGAGCATATTCACACACTGTAGAGCACGACACGCACTGTAGAGCATATTCACGCACTGTAGAGCACGTTCACACACTGTAGAGCATATTCACACACTGTAGAGCACGTTCACGCACTGTAGAGCATATTCACACACTGTAGAGCACGATCACGCACTGTAGAGCATATTCACACACTGTAGAGCACGTTCACGCACTGTAGAGCATATTCACACACTGTAGAGCATATTCACGCACTGTAGAGCATATTCACACACTGTAGAGCACGTTCACGCACTGTAGAGCATATTCACACACTGTAGAGCATATTCACGCACTGTAGAGCATATTCACGCACTGTAGAGCATGTTCACGCACTGTAGAGCATATTCACACACTGTAGAGCATATTCACGCACTGTAGAGCACGATCACGCACTGTAGAGCATATTCACACACTGTAGAGCACGATCACGCACTGTAGAGCATATTCACACACTGTAGAGCATATTCACGCACTGTAGAGCATGTTCACGCACTGTAGAGCATATTCACACACTGTAGAGCACGTTCACACACTGTAGAGCATATTCACGCACTGTAGAGCACGATCACGCACTGTAGAGCATATTCACACACTGTAGAGCACGATCACGCACTGTAGAGCATATTCACACACTGTAGAGCACGTTCACGCACTGTAGAGCATATTCACACACTGTAGAGCACGATCACGCACTGTAGAGCATATTCACACACTGTAGAGCACGATCACGCACTGTAGAGCATATTCACACACTGTAGAGCACGATCACGCACTGTAGAGCATATTCACACACTGTAGAGCACATTCACGCACTGTAGAGCATATTCACACACTGTAGAGCATATTCACACACTGTAGAGCATATTCACGCACTGTAGAGCATATTCACACACTGTAGAGCATATTCACGCACTGTAGAGCATATTCACACACTGTAGAGCATATTCACACACTGTAGAGCACGTTCACACACTGTAGAGCATATTCACGCACTGTAGAGCATATTCACACACTGTAGAGCATATTCACACACTGTAGAGCATATTCACACACTGTAGAGCACATTCACACACTGTAGAGCATATTCACGCACTGTAGAGCACGTTCACACACTGTAGAGCATATTCACGCACTGTAGAGCACGTTCACACACTGTAGAGCATATTCACACACTGTAGAGCACGTTCACACACTGTAGAGCATATTCACGCACTGTAGAGCACGATCACGCACTGTAGAGCATATTCACACACTGTAGAGCACGATCACGCACTGTAGAGCATATTCACACACTGTAGAGCATATTCACGCACTGTAGAGCATATTCACACACTGTAGAGCACGTTCACACACTGTAGAGCATATTCACACACTGTAGAGCACGTTCACACACTGTAGAGCATATTCACGCACTGTAGAGCATATTCACGCACTGTAGAGCATGTTCACACACTGTAGAGCATGTTCACACACTGTAGAGCATATTCACGCACTGTAGAGCACGTTCACGCACTGTAGAGCATATTCACACACTGTAGAGCACGATCACACACTGTAGAGCACATTCACGCACTGTAGAGCATGTTCACGCACGGTAGAGCATATTCACACACTGTAGAGCACGTTCACACACTGTAGAGCATATTCACGCACTGTAGAGCACGATCACGCACTGTAGAGCATATTCACACACTGTAGAGCACGTTCACACACTGTAGAGCACATTCACACACTGCAGAGCATGTTCACGCACTGTAGAGCATATTCACGCACTGTAGAGCATATTCACGCATTGTAGAGCATGTTCACACACTGTAGAGCATGTTCACACACTGTAGCGCATATTCACGCATTGTAGAGCATGTTCACACACTGTAGAGCATATTCACACACTGTAGAGCATGTTCACACACTGTAGAGCACGTTCACACACTGTAGAGCATATTCACGCACTGTAGAGCATATTCACGCATTGTAGAGCATGTTCACACACTGTAGAGCATGTTCACACACTGTAGCGCATATTCACGCATTGTTGAGCATGTTCACACACTGTAGAGCATATTCACACATTGTAGAGCATGTTCACACACTGTAGAGCACGTTCACACACTGTAGAGCACGTTCACACACTGTAGAGCATATTCACGCACTGTAGAGCATGTTCACACACTGAAAAAAGCCAGCAACACCACTGAAGCACACTACTCAAGTGGTGTTGCCTAATCAGCCATGAGTCAGTGTGAATTTAGGAGGCACAGGAGCTAGCATATCAAACAGAAATGAATCCAGACACTGTCACAACTTTCCTGAGACCCATCGCTTTCACATGGACATAAACTAATGAGACATTTACAGAATGTTTTATGCTGACTGCAAACACTTTAATGTATGTTTTTGAAATCCATATGGAACAGGCACACAAGGTTCATAGGATACAGTATGTGACATGGGTTCAAATTCTGGGTGCTGTATGTGTTTCCTCTGCTTGTGGTTGATGATGATATATAAACCATATCTATCAGGGCAGGTGTGCGAATGCAAAAGAAAAGCCATGTCACTCAAAAAAGCCCATTTTGATGACCTTGGTCACCATTTGATTTCCCACATGGGGGTGACCCTGACAAATAACCTTATTACCTTTCTGAAGCACGTGTCAATGGACTGTCAACATAAAACAATGAATTGACCTAAGAGCTGGAATGACCCTTGTTGGTCCACTCTATATTTTATAACCTATTTTATGGTGCAATGCAATCAGCTCACAGCAGACATGGAAACTGCAAAATCCATCGTAAATATAAACTGGATTGTTGTCAGGGCTAGACATGGATAAGCAGCTTGAACTAAAATGAAATTACACTACAAATACATTTCCATCTGATTAAGCCATATGTAACAGGCAGTGCTGTGTGATACAGTTTCATTACGCATTCTGTCCTGTCCCCTGTCAGTGAGATGAGATGAGGTTAAACGGGTTCAGTACATTAATTTGGGGTACAGGAGGAACAAAGACAATAAGTGCTGTGGACCTCAAGTACCTGAAGCACCCCTATGTAGATAATGCAGCAGTTCAGTAGCTCATCAGCCAACAGGGGGTGGTACTGAGTACCCCCTGGTAAAGCTAAAGCGCTGTGGTACTGAGCACTGCTTTGGGGATTGTAACGTCGAGGATCCTTGCATGGACTGAATAACCCCGCCTGGCAGGCATCAAGGGAAAGCTGTCCTCTGAATGGCATTGATTGCTGTAAATCTATTAAAGGTGCTTCTGGCTAATTATCCTGGAGCCTGTCTTGTGTTTTGTGTGAAGCAGGATCATGTAGATTCATGCATTCATTCCGAAATTAGTACTTTTTTTTCCATTTTCCAAGCAATGTGTCTTTTTGGAAGACAGAAAACGGTATTCTGTCCCTTTAATCTGAGCCAGGGGGATTATAGTTCCTGACAGCACTCCGCACTGAAGGGATTTGTTGCCTCTCCTGTGACCGTGACCGGAAGCTTTGGAGCGGTTAACCTCTGAGAGGAGAGCTCCCACTTCAGCGCCTGACAGCCAGCCCACAATCTGACATGCCCCAAAACTGCAGCTGGATACTTCAAGGGCACAATGGAAAAACAAATCTCCAGTTAATAAGACAAAGCAATTTTCAAGAGCCAGCAAGCTTTCACTCCAACATAAACTACCTGGGATACAACAAGCGATTTTGCCATGGAATGTGGGAAGCCAGCCCAGTTCTGAGCATTCCCACTGGGTTTGTTTCGCTGCTACCTGCATGCTTTGCTTTTTTCTTTTTATTTTACTATGACCCTATTAAACCTAGTAACTTGCAGTTTTAAAAATTAAATTGCTGAATTCAAAAACACTATTATTTAAAAAAATATGAATATTTACAGAACAAACCTTGTACAGAATATATTTTTGCATACAGTTTTCAAACTATTGTTTCATTAGTTTTATTTTGTTTTACAACCGTTTACATTTGTGAAATTAAAACAACAAGTTTAACTTTGCAAAAACTGTCAAGCTTGGTGTCATCTGAAAGAGGGATTGCTCTTGTTTAAAATAAAGAAAATTTCTAATTATAGATTTTTCTTGGTTTGTGAGTTATGTTTATTTGAATAAAACATCTCTACTGTTTGCAGAAATTCTTAAGACTCTTCGGAAGGGTTCTAGAACTATTCTGGGGTCTGTAGGGTTAAGTAATTGTTCTGTTGCTCATTTGCTGTGCCTCGTTCATTACAGTCTGGAAGAGCTGCTGCTGCTGATGCTCTGGGTCGTTACATAACTTGTCACATGGGAGCTTGAATGAGAGAAACCACTTCCTACTGACATCTCAATTACATCAGTGACAAAATACAACAACAACTGATAATAATAATAATATAATAATAATAATAATAATAATAATAATAATAATAATAATAATAATAATAATAAATAATAATAATAATTCGACACTCAATCATAAAGTCTGAAAACCACAGAAATATCTTAGAAGTACAAAAAGAAACTGGTAAATTAATTGTAATTTCGAGATTGAGAGAGAGTTAAGAGTCCATGTCATTGAATTTGTTAAATTCAGAATGTACCACTATTGACCGGTTTACTGTATAACTATGGGTGAAAGTAGTACCTTAGTCCAAAAACCTTAATTTTATTCACATTCTTTCAATCATTGCCCTTTTGCTCCAAACTGATCCTGGTGACCAGTTACTGTGTGTGTCAGGAGAGTGGCTGTAGAGAACCCTGCTGTAAGAAAAATCCTTCTATCACACATACATTATAGTTACATAAAAATAGCAAGGTGACCATGCTGCTACCGTCGTTAGGGTCTCTTTGTAGCTTTCTGCACACTGTAGAATGCTAGGCTCTGACCCACAGCTCTGAACCATACAGACACCTGGCTTTCTGAACACTGTAGAACACTAGGCTCTGACCCACAGTTCTGACGCACACAGACACCTGGCTTTCTGCACACTGTAGAATGTACTTCTGACCCACAGCTTGAACAATGGAAAAACCTTTCTGCACACTGTAGAAAAGCTAGGCTCTGACCCAGCAAGTACTCCAACATAAACTACCTGGGATACAACAAGCGATTTTGCCATGGAATGTGGGAAGCCAGCCCAGTTCTGAGCATTCCCACTGGGTTTGTTTCGCTGCTACCTGCATGCTTTGCTTTTTTCTTTTTATTTTACTCCCTATTAAACCTAGTAACTTGCAGTTTTAAAAATTAAATTGCTGAATTCAAAAACACTATTATTTAAAAAAATATGAATATTTACAGAACAAACCTTGTACAGAATATATTTTTGCATACAGTTTTCAAACTATTGTTTCATTAGTTTTATTTTGTTTTACAACCGTTTACATTTGTGAAATTAAAACAACAAGTTTAACTTTGCAAAAACTGTCAAGCTTGGTGTCATCTGAAAGAGGGATTGCTCTTGTTTAAAATAAAGAAAATTTCTAATTATAGATTTTTCTTGGTTTGTGAGTTATGTTTATTTGAATAAAACATCTCTACTGTTTGCAGAAATTCTTAAGACTCTTCGGAAGGGTTCTAGAACTATTCTGGGGTCTGTAGGGTTAAGTAATTGTTCTGTTGCTCATTTGCTGTGCCTCGTTCATTACAGTCTGGAAGAGCTGCTGCTGCTGATGCTCTGGGTCGTTACATAACTTGTCACATGGGAGCTTGAATGAGAGAAACCACTTCCTACTGACATCTCAATTACATCAGTGACAAAATACAAGGTGTTGATATTCATTTTTAATGGAACAATAATAAAAATAAAGTAATAATAACAATAATAATCTACATAACACAACAAAATAGTACATAAAAATAGCAAGGTGAACCATAATAATAATAATGGCTTTCTGAACACTGTAGAATGCTAGGCTCTGACCCACACCGGTGACCAGTCTTGATAAAGTCTTACTGTTATATGTTAGAAGTACAACAAGAAACTGGAATAAAATTAGTGTAATTATCGAACGATTTGAGGAGATTGAACCAGAGTCCATGTCACAGACATTCAGAATGTACCACTATTGACCGGCTTACTGTATAACTATGGGTGAAAGTAGTACCTTAGTCCAAAAACCTTAATTTTATTCACATTCTTTCAATCATTGCCCTTTTGCTCCAAACTGATCCTGGTGACCAGTTACTGTGTGTGTCAGGAGAGTGGCTGTAGAGAACCCTGCTGTAAGAAAAATCCTTCTATCACACATACATTATAGTTACATAAAAATAGCAAGGTGACCACAGGGTCTCTTTGTAGCTTTCTGCACACTGTAGAATGCTAGGCTCTGACCCACAGCTCTGAACCATACAGACACCTGGCTTTCTGAACACTGTAGAACTCTGACCCACACAGACACCTGGCTTTCTGCACACTGTAGAACACTAGGCTCTGACCCACAGCTCTGAACCATACAGACACCTGGCTTTCTGAACACTGTAGAACGCTAGGCTCTGACCCACAGCTCTGAACCACACAGACACCTGGCTTTCTGCACATTGTAGAATGCTAGGCTCTGACCCACGCAGACACCTGGCTTTCTGCACACTGTAGAACACTAGGCTCTGACCCACAGCTCTGAACCACACAGACACCTGGCTTTCTGAACACTGTAGAACACTAGGCTCTGACCCACACAGACACCTGGTCTGACCACCACTGCTGTTTGGTTACTGTCACAGAACAATAACTTTGGGATTGAGGCTAAGAGTAAACGGCTTTATAACATAAATTAAGGGCTGATGGCATGCAGTCTCTGCGGGTCTGCTGCTGGGAATCCTACCCCCAAGTGCCTCAGCACATTTAAAGCTGCAGCATCCATTTCAAAATGAATTGTGTTTTTAAACCAGAATGAAACCGCTGAGTCTGTGGAATTCCTTAAACAAGCCTTGCATCTGCTTAGCGAAGCAGCATAATGGGAAGAATGTGAATGGCATGCTTATTTTGTCATTGGAATTTGAATGAACGCAAGATGGATTCCAAAAATGAGAAAAAAAGTCTAGGTCCCAAGTTTCATCAACTGGAATGGTGGTCCAGACTATATGCTGAAGAGAAAGTACTCGAGACAAACTCTCAATTGCCTGGTATATATCTGACATATTATTTTTACAAAATACGTTCATTTCCCCTTATGGCAGGATGGCTTGGTGCTGACGTCACAGTCCAGGAAGAGACAGGCCAGAGTATTTATTAATTACCAAAACAAACGTTTAAACAAAACAGAAACACTTCTTCAAAACAAAACGGCATGGTGGCCAAAACAAACAGGCAATAATCTTTGAACACGTATCGTGGTGCTACAAAACCAGCATGTCAAGCCATTGTTATTGTCTTTTAAGTTCTTAAAACTTTTCACTTACACTCCTCCTCTGAGTAACCCACCCCGGTCAGAAAAAGCTGTTGGTTTTTATGTCGTGGTCGAGGGATTAAGTGGCCGTCAGTTACCCAGTGCGTCCCTCGACCACATCCGGCACAAGTTTTCTCATATGCTTGGTCGACAGAAATCGATTGCTTTCCAATCGCTATACAATTGCAATTTTCTAAAAAAATATACCAGTACAAATATACCAAACAGCAGCTCACAGCACTTCACAGAAGGGTCTTATCACACACACACTGTTGTGGGTTATTGCTTACTTAATCCTTATGCATAGAAAACAAAATGCTGCAGCGTTTAAGGAGAGCTGAAGCTGCAGCATGATTGAACAATAAGCTGTACCACGATCAAAGCTAGCCACACCGCCGCTGTGTGCAGGGTCCTTGTTGATTGATTGATTGATTGAGTCTGGGGTGCTCCACATGCACTGACGTTGACAGGCACTGCCCAGGCACTGTTATCCCACATTGAAGACGAGGATTCATTTCTGTGCTAATTTAATCCAGCGCCTCTGGAACTTTCCTCTTCAGTAACAGAACTGGCTCCAGATACTTGATATATCTGCTAAAAAAACAAAGCAGCCTGCTGTTTGTTTGTTTGTTTGTTTGTTTGTTTGTTTAGGAGGCCTCATCCCGGTTCTGTCATAGGCGTTCTTGCTGTCTGATAGGATTAATATTGCTATCCAAATACAGAATGCCAATCAGCGGCCTAGTCACAACACTGATTACATTAAACGAATCTGTCCTGTACTGAATGTCTGGAATTGAATATAATACTTATACAGGGGAGGGCTGGGAGTGTGGGGTGGTAATCCACACACAAAAAAAAACCTTTGCCATAAAATAAAGTCAAACTATTTATTTGAATATATTTGCATAGTCCTTTTAGAACCATTCTCCTCAGTGTTTTAGTTTTTTACACCTGTTCCCTCCCCAGCACAATATAACTAGAGTAGCAGGGCTGGTTCTATTAAAGGGGCTATTCCACTTCTCACACGTTAACTACACTGGTGTGTGTGTGTGTGTGCATTCTGGGTGATTCATTCTCTGCTGTCATTTTAAAAAGCAATTTGGTGCTGGAATAGTAGGTAAGCATGAATTGAATCTAAATAATGATCTGTGCATGAATAAAACTAGAGACTCATACAAAAGCTACATATAGTGCAGGAATGGAAATAAGATTTATGTTGCATAGATATAATAGAAAATGCAGATTTTACTACGAGTTTCATCAGCAAGTCCACAGCTACACAGTACAGCTCTGTTTTATTAAGCTCTTTGTATGAAGCTGCTATGCAATTGGATTACATTCGTCACTGTAGTATTAGGATGCTAATATTAGGAAAATTAAGATAAAGTATCACTTTTACATCACTGAAACAATAAAACATACAGAGGAGGGCTGTCACTTATCTTTTTTTTATTTTCTGTTCTGAATGCCCCTTTGTCTAATCTCCACTTGTGACTCCTGGTCCTTGTTTCTTTTTTCATGTCAAAAAAGTCCCCTGGGAAGACATTGTCAATACCTTGAATGCTTGAATCAGATTGTCATGTCGTTTTCTTTGTTCAATACTGAATAGATTCAATTCTTTTAGCCTGTCTGCATAGGACATGCCCTTTGAACCTGGGACAATTTTGGTCGCTCTTCTTTGCACTCTTTCTGGAGCAGCAATATCCTTTTTGTAGTGAGGTGACCAGAACTGAACACAATATTCTAGATGAGGTCTTACTAATGCATTGTACAGTTTTAACATTACTTCTCTTGATTTAAATTCAACACTTTTCACTATATATCCGAGCATCTTGTTGGCCTTTTTTATAGCTTCCCCAAATTGTCTAGATGAAGACATTTCTGAATCAACATAAACTCCTAGGTCTTTTTCATAGATTCCTTCTTCAATTTCAGTATCTCCCATATGGTATTTATAACGCACGTTGTTATTGCCTGCGTGCAGTACCTTACACTTTTCTCTATTAAATGTCATTTGCCATGTGTTTCCCAGTTCTGAATGCTGTCTAGATTATTTTGAATGACCTTTGAATGACAATGTTTGCCACTCCTCCTGTTTTTGTGTTGTCTGCAAATTTAACAAGTTTGCTTACTATACCAGAATCTATGTGATTAATGTAGACTAGGAATAGCAGAGGACCTAACACTGATCCCCGTGGTTCTCCACTGGTTACTTCACTCCATTTTGAGGTTTCTTCCTGTTTTCTACATGTTAACCATTCCAAATCCATGTGCATGCATTTCCTTGAATCTTTACTGCGTTCAGTTTGAGAATTTATCTTTTATGCAGGACTTTGTCAAAAGCTTTCTGGAAATCTAAATGACAAAGTTATATATGTCTCTACATAAACCTGCACTGAGGCAGCTTCTACATTGACAGAGCATATGAAGAATATATCCAGCTAGCTTCATTTCTCATGTTTGACTCTAAATGTAAAATGAACAGTTAATATGCGTTTCTTCACAAGGCAATCAAGGACTAGTAATTTTCATGTCCAAATTGATGGGGACGTTCTTGAGGAAGTCTCAGAAGTTACATTTTTAGGAATTATTATTGATTGACATTTGAAATTTGATAAAATAAACTTAGCAAAAGTTAGACCTATCAGGGGTAATTTAACCCCCAAAGCTGCTGCACTATTCAAGCTCACTATGGTCTTCACACATCTATCACATTGTTTTACCTCTTGGGCTCAAGCAAGTGAATCAGTAACTAAACCAATACATTCTCTTTATAAGCAAGCTCTAAAAGTCTTGGATAATAAACCTGTGAGATACCATCACTGTAACATTGTGAGTAAGTACCAATCAAATTTTGATAATTATGTCAAAATTTCTTATGCATAAATAGTATTTAAAGCTTTGCATGGATTATGTATTCCACCCTTAAAGGAATTCATGAAAAAGTTCTCTGAAGATACTAACAGGTTCACAAGAGACACTGTACGTGGGAATTGTAAAGTGGAAAGGAGAAGAACAGCATTTGCCCAAACAGCTCTCTCTATAAGAGGTATTTTATACTGGAACTCACTTCCTTCAGAAACTGAGGTTTTAAGGGATTTTAAAATATTTTGTAATAAACTTAAGGCTTGGTTGAAACATAATCAATTATCCATTCATTATGTGTAACCGTTTAATCCTATAGAGGGTTGTGATGAGTCAATGCCTAACCAGGCAGACATAGGGGCACAAGGCAGGACTACACCCTGGACAGGACGCCAGTCCATTGCAGGGCAAATAAGGGGCATTCTGTATTAATACATCGCAGTTCATTTTGAATCCCATGTGGTTAATTATCACCATGTTCTATAAGAGGCAGAGCACTCATGGCCAGCGAGCGAAAAGCTCTTGCTAAAGTGATCATCTGTCACTTTGATAATTCAAAGTGCATCGTGTTCCAGGGGCTTTCACTGAAAAGACTTTTCAATGTCTGGAAAGCAATTTTGCTATATAAATAGAGTGCGTACAACTTGAATGAACAATGCATTTCCCACAAGCCTCTGTCTACTGCTGGGATAGTTCCATCAGTTTCTATAATACTTGTTTTCACTGGTTACAAGACAAAAGAGGCATTAAGTACAAATGTAATGCTTAAAATAAAATATTAAAAAATAACCTCTGAAACCAGCCATTACCATATGTTTTGTAATAACAAATGTAAAATAAAATACATGAAAAAATAATAAAGAACACAACTACAATGAAGCAATTTTAATTTACATGGACTTTCCAGCTAAAGTCATTAAGCTTTCAAGGAATTTCTGTATTCGCGTCTCCTTCACAGTGCCCATTCTTAATCTTTCCAGTCTTGTATCAGTTTCTGTGAACCCTTATCCTGGCACTTGCTGCCGCTTCACTGTACCAGACCTCAGAACACTTCCAAAGTCCTTTGTATTGGATCAGTGAAGATTAAAGAAACAGCTTGTATATTGCTTACATTTGAAGAATCAGAAGAATTGTCAGAACTCAGATAGCACAGAACAAATCTTCCTACGGTAACAATCTCTATCGGCAATCAGCACTGGGAATAAACACCAGTGTTGAAGATATAGAGCCAAACGGTGTCTCTATTTATGATATATACAGCACTGTTTAGAGCTCAGAATGGACATTGTAGTAGCCATGTGGCAGGGCTGGAAATCTGCATAGATAAATAATGCTTTGTATTTTAGTTTCCTTTTATTGGTGTAAATAAGGTTTGTGTATTTTGAATATAAGTTTGGCTGGGTCTCAACTGATGGTCAATTGAGCCCAGCCAAAGAGCAGCCAGATGCTTTGTGTTTTGGTTAGTTTAGAGAAAGGACTGGGAGCAGCAGGTTGTGCTCCCTGCTCCTGCACTGTGACAGATCTGACTGGGTGTGGGGTTTTATTTGTATTTTGGGCTGTTTCAATCTTTTGTTTGTTTTTGTTACTTAATACAGGTCCACAGCCACGCTTAACTGCCACCTTCCACCTCTGTGTCTGCTATTCATGCAGCTAGCCAGCCTGGACCACAGCACTACTCTACCAGAGACTAGTCCACAGGACAGGAATATCACATGAGCTGCAGTCTTCCACCTCTGTGTCTGCTATTCATGCAGCTAGCCAGCCTTGACCACAGCACTACTCTACCAGAGACTAGTCCACAGGACAGGAATATCACATGAGCTGCAGTCTTCCACCTCTGTGTCTGCTATTCATGCAGCTAGCCAGCCTGGACCACAGCACTACTCTACCAGAGACTAGTCCACAGGACAGGAATATCACATGAGCTGCAATCTTCCACCTCTGTGTCTGCTATTCATGCAGCTAGCCAGCCTGGACCACAGCACTACTCTACCAGAGACTAGTCCACAGGACAGGAATATCACATGAGCTGCAGTCTTCCACCTCTGTGTCTGCTATTCATGCAGCTAGCCAGCCTGGACCACAGCACTACTCTACCAGAGACTAGTCCACAGGACAGGAATATCACATGAGCTGCAGTCTTCCACCTCTGTGTCTGCTATTCATGCAGCTAGCCAGCCTGGACCACAGCACTACTCTACCAGAGACTAGTCCACAGGACAGGAATATCACATGAGCTGCAGTCTTCCACCTCTGTGTCTGCTATTCATGCAGCTAGCCAGCCTGGACCACAGCACTACTCTACCAGAGACTAGTCCACAGGACAGGAATATCACATGAGCTGCAGTCTTCCACCTCTGTGTCTGCTATTCATGCAGCTAGCCAGCCTGGACCACAGCACTACTCTACCAGAGACTAGTCCACAGGACAGGAATATCACATGAGCTGCAGTCTTCCACCTCTGTGTCTGCTATTCATGCAGCTAGCCAGCCTGGACCACAGCACTACTCTACCAGAGACTAGTCCACAGGACAGGAATATCACATGAGCTGCAATCTTCCACCTCTGTGTCTGCTATTCATGCAGCTAGCCAGCCTGGACCACAGCACTACTCTTCCAGAGACTAGTCCACAGGACAGGAATATCACATGAGCTGCAGTCTTCCACCTCTGTGTCTGCTGTTCATGCTGCTAGCCAGCCTGGACCACAGCACTACTCTACCAGAGACTAGTCCACAGGACAGGAATATCACATGAGCTGCAGTCTTCCACCTCTGTGTCTGCTATTCATGCAGCTAGCCAGCCTGGACCACAGCACTACTCTACCAGAGACTAGTCCACAGGACAGGAATATCACATGAGCTGCAGTCTTCCACCTCTGTGTCTGCTATTCATGCAGCTAGCCAGCCTGGACCACAGCACTACTCTACCAGAGACTAGTCCACAGGACAGGAATATCACATGAGCTGCAGTCTTCCACCTCTGTGTCTGCTATTCATGCAGCTAGCCAGCCTGGACCACAGCACTACTCTACCAGAGACTAGTCCACAGGACAGGAATATCACATGAGCTGCAGTCTTCCACCTCTGTGTCTGCTATTCATGCAGCTAGCCAGCCTGGACCACAGCACTACTCTACCAGAGACTAGTCCACAGGACAGGAATATCACATGAGCTGCAGTCTTCCACCTCTGTGTCTGCTATTCATGCAGCTAGCCAGCCTGGACCACAGCACTACTCTACCAGAGACTAGTCCACAGGACAGGAATATCACATGAGCTGCAGTCTTCCACCTCTGTGTCTGCTGTTCATGCTGCTAGCCAGCCTGGACCACAGCACTACTCTACCAGAGACTAGTCCACAGGACAGGAATATCACATGAGCTGCAGTCTTCCACCTCTGTGTCTGCTATTCATGCAGCTAGCCAGCCTGGACCACAGCACTACTCTACCAGAGACTAGTCCACAGGACAGGAATATCACATGAGCTGCAGTCTTCCACCTCTGTGTCTGCTATTCATGCAGCTAGCCAGCCTGGACCACAGCACTACTCTACCAGAGACTAGTCCACAGGACAGGAATATCACATGAGCTGCAGTCTTCCACCTCTGTGTCTGCTATTCATGCAGCTAGCCAGCCTGGACCACAGCACTACTCTACCAGAGACTAGTCCACAGGACAGGAATATCACATGAGCTGCAGTCTTCCACCTCTGTGTCTGCTATTCATGCAGCTAGCCAGCCTGGACCACAGCACTACTCTACCAGAGACTAGTCCACAGGACAGGAATATCACATGAGCTGCAGTCTTCCACCTCTGTGTCTGCTGTTCATGCTGCTAGCCAGCCTGGACCACAGCACTACTCTACCAGAGACTAGTCCACAGGACAGGAATATCACATGAGCTGCAGTCTTCCACCTCTGTGTCTGCTATTCATGCAGCTAGCCAGCCTGGACCACAGCACTACTCTACCAGAGACTAGTCCACAGGACAGGAATATCACATGAGCTGCAGTCTTCCACCTCTGTGTCTGCTGTTCATGCTGCTAGCCAGCCTGGACCACAGCACTACTCTACCAGAGACTAGTCCACAGGACAGGAATATCACATGAGCTGCAGTCTTCCACCTCTGTGTCTGCTATTCATGCAGCTAGCCAGCCTGGACCACAGCACTACTCTACCAGAGACTAGTCCACAGGACAGGAATATCACATGAGCTGCAGTCTTCCACCTCTGTGTCTGCTATTCATGCAGCTAGCCAGCCTGGACCACAGCACTACTCTACCAGAGACTAGTCCACAGGACAGGAATATCACATGAGCTGCAGTCTTCCACCTCTGTGTCTGCTATTCATGCAGCTAGCCAGCCTGGACCACAGCACTACTCTACCAGAGACTAGTCCACAGGACAGGAATATCACATGAGCTGCAGTCTTCCACCTCTGTGTCTGCTATTCATGCAGCTAGCCAGCCTGGACCACAGCACTACTCTACCAGAGACTAGTCCACAGGACAGGAATATCACATGAGCTGCAGTCTTCCACCTCTGTGTCTGCTATTCATGCAGCTAGCCAGCCTGGACCACAGCACTACTCTACCAGAGACTAGTCCACAGGACAGGAATATCACATGAGCTGCAATCTTCCACCTCTGTGTCTGCTATTCATGCAGCTAGCCAGCCTTGACCACAGCACTAACCTACAACACGACCATAGCAAATAGTGAGCTATGTTAGTATATGTGTTACTCATATAGCATACTCATATAATAAGCCGATTGCAGAGGGTTCAAAATGCTGCTGCTAGGATCCTTACCAGATGTAAAAACATCACATCACCCCCTATCTTGCTCAGCTGCACTGGCTGCCTGTAAAGATCAGGATTACTTTCAAAACTCTCCTGCTTGCCTACAAGGCCCTTCACCACACAGGTCCAGAGTATCTCTCCAACCTGCTGACCGGCTGTGTCCCTGCACGCAAGCTGAGCTCCTCTGACTCTGGCTTGCTTGTTATACCTTAGCAAAAGTGCACCACACTCAGAGAGCGCTCTTTTAGCCTCATGGCCTTAGTGCGTGCAGCTCCCACAGTCGCTCGCTTCAAATCAACTCTCAAGACCCGCTTGTTCTCTCTTGCTTTCAATGCTCTCTAAGCCTGGTATCTGTTATTAGCTGTTATCTAAATTGCTATTTCAGGTTTTTCTCTCCATCTTATTGGTATGATTCTACATGACACACACATCCACAATGTTTAGAGTTCACATCTTAGCCTTCTATTTAATATATTATGCCTGTATTTAATATATTTGCATTGTATTTTATTGTTTGTATTTAATGTGCTATGCCCTGTATTTCACTGTATTTCATTTATTATGCATTATTCCTCACTATCTTGTAAAGCGCTTTGTGATGGTGGTCCACTATGAAAGGCGCTATATAAAATAAATATTGATTGATTGATATTAAAATATATAACACAAAGGAATCCCATTTAAAAACTTTGATATTATTCATGTCTCCAGCAAAATACTGATAAAGTATATCCAGGCTCTTTAACACAGGTATCTAGTTTATACCAGCAACCCTTACTCACAAAACAAGAGTATACTTCAAAACCCGTCCCATCAAACTGTCCCACCTCAGCTCAACACACAGTACAGACACCTCATTTCAAGAGTATACTTCAAAACCCGTCCCATCAAACTGTCCCAGCTCAGCTCAACTCAACACACAGTACAGACACCTCATTTCAAAACTAGTTCACACCCTCAGTCCTTCTTATCACTGAATGGAAATCAACACACTCCCACAAGTCCTGATTAGAGAGAGATGGGCATCAGCAAAAAGGGATGACAACCCAGTCGATTGTTAGCCTGGCTATGCCTAAGACTGAATACACAACTTAACAAATCCACATGTTCTCTTTGTGGGTTGGACAAGGAAGATATTACAGTGGATTTACCTGTGTTGAAGTTCTCCAGGAACAGCTTCAATAACTCATACATCTCAATAAAACCAAATAAACGTTAGTCATCTTGACACAATGTCAACAAAGTGTCTTTTTCAATTCCTTCTTCAAGAAGAGGTTGCAAGTAGGACAACATGCTGTTCAGTATTTACTGTATGTTCTCTTTACCGTTATAGTTAATCAGACAAGCCTAACATAATCACCATGACATATATTTTAATGTAAAGTTCTAACAGTTCACCACTTTAACATAAACTATCACAAACAGACACCTCCCAAATGCTTTATCAAACTGCACCTCATAGCAGGGTAACATTTTACATGAAGTGTCTCTAATTACTATGTATTTACATATTAGTTACTCAGTAAATACTGTATATGTGTACTTACATAGTTACAATGTTATTATACATAGTTACAATGTACTTAATGTGGAAATCTTTTTGCACGATTGAACCCTAACTCTAACCTTGACTCTAACCCTATCCCGTACCCTAATCCTAACTCTGAACCTAAGCCTAACCATTTTCACAATGGTTTACTTATATATCGTTAACAAAAAAATGACACATTTAGTACATTGAAACTATGCATACTGTATTCCTTCAAATTCAAATACAGTAGTGATGCATATATTAAAATCATCAACAAAAGAAGTGACTATCCGAGTACACAAACAGCAACGTGGCTGACTGCTGAGAAAAGATTAACCAAAACATTACTGCCCGATCTTGAATCATCCATGACATACAGGCAGATATTTTCAAAGAAGCGCCATTAGCTTCCTGAGAAATTCAGGACACAATTTCAGCATTTCATTATTAGGTCCAGTTCTAACAAACACTACCAGCTTGGACAGATCGGGAATGCTGATTAAACCCCTGTATTTTTCAACATGCCAACCAATACCACAGTTCACAAACTGGGAGAAAAACAGGTCTGAGTAATGATGACTGGAAATGAGAAGCAGCTCATAACTGTAATGCTCTGTGTGATAGCAGACAGCTGCAAACTGACTCCATATGCGTAATTGAGGTTGTCTCTTTGTAAATGCTTATTTATCTGATGTTTAATTTTTTTTCTCAAATTGACGGTGGGAAATTTGGGCTGTGTCTAAAATTCGAGGGTGTCTTAAATTCGAAGGAACACAGTAATAACACTGTAATTATGTACAAGTACACATGTATTTACTCAGTAACTACTGTATAAATACACAGTAATTGGAGACTCTTCATGTAAGAGTGGAACAGAGTGCAAGCCTCCAGTGCCAGCGCTCACCTCTTTGCTGAGCTCCATGTCGCTGTAGATGCTCTGTGCATCTTCTTCAGGGAGCTCCACATCAGACTCCCCAGGAGCAATGGGCACATTGATGCACAGGTTGGGGTTGGTCATGTAGTTGTCAGTGTCAGGGAGCACGTACTTCTCTCGTCCGATGCCACCGGTGGTCCCGTTGCCCTCCCTCCAGTCCTTGGCGCCAGGCTCTCCCGTGTGGTTGCCCAGGTAGTTGAGGGCAGTCATGGCGTTGGCCTCCTTGGCTTTTTCCCTCCGCTTCTTGAAGTCTCCGCTGAGGAAGTCGTAAACTGCATTCTTGAGAAATGTGATGCCGTGCTGGATTCGCGCGAAAGCGATCTGGAGATTGTTCATCTCGCCATCGTCGTCGGGGGCCGTCAGATTGTCGGCACTGAATGAGCTCAGCAGCAAAGCCAGGAAGAGGTTCAGTACCTGGAGAGAGGAGCAGGAGAGGACAGTGTTAGAGTGAGGTTCATTAGCACAGTGCAACAGTCTCAATGACTGGGTTAGAGTGAGGTTCATTAGCACAGTGCAACAGTCTCAATGACTGGGTTAGAGTGAGATTCATTAGCACAGTGCAACAGTCTCAATGACTGGGTTAGAGTGAGGTTCATTAGCACAGTGCAACAGTCTCAATGACTGGGTTAGAGTGAGGTTCATTAGCACAGTGCAACAGTCTCAATGCTTTACTACCCATCTCCTAAGGTTCATTACAATTATGGAAGCTTTTAATGTGACATCTCACTGACTAGTTACATGGAAATTGCACTGGTAACACATTACATGAAGTGTCTCTAATTACTGTGTATTTACATAGTAGTTACACAGTAAATATATGTGTACTTACACAGAATTGCAATGTTATTATGTATAGTCACAATGTACTTTACATTTCGATCTTTTTGCTTGACATATGTAATTGTATCAGAAGAGTGTTAGGGTTAGAGTTACAGTTACAGTTAGCATTAGGGTTATATCATGCAAAACATTTTACACAATAAGTACATTGTAACTATGCATAATAACATTGTAATTATGCATTAATACACATGTATTTACTAAGTAACTGCTATGTGAATACACAGTAATTAGAGATACTTCATGTACAGTGTTATCATTGCATTTGTGTTTATTTCTTCAAATTATCCCTTAAAATGACAATTGTAAACAATAAACAAAACTGTAAACACCCATTCCATCTCTTGTAATTGTAAAATGTGTGAAACAGCTTCAGCTGCGCATTGGATAGAGGCTTCAATTTCACTGCTGACTGGTAGCTACACCACTACTGTTCATAAACAGGACTCCAAATGCATTCAGTTCACAGAGTTCAGTGCAAGGGTCAAGACTCAGCATTATTGTAAACTACACACAACCTTTGCAGGTCACAACAGACAGTTTATTACATCACATTGCTGTAATATGACCCTGGCAATTGCAAGTGACAGAATAACTCAAAGCAACCCTTGAACTACATAAAATGAATGATTAGGTGGCCTCTAGAATTAGTGCAACATGACTGTTGAAACCAGCACAACCCAGTCTGCAGTTTAAAGTGCTGGCCATTGCTAGATTCTAATAGAGGATTTGCCTGGAAGTGCCTTATGTTAAGAAAGAAATTAGTTACAGAGTGTTGTTTTTTAATATCCTCCTATTTTATATGTTGCTATGCTTTGCCTATGTATTTTCTTTTCCTTCTATTCGAATGATGTGAGTTCTGAATGTAAAGGCAAGCTTGTGGACGTTACTGATAGGGACATTCCTTATTTGGGTATGATATATGGAGAATGTATGTGTGCTGTAATCTCTTGCAGTGATATCTCTTATTAGCATGGTGTGTGTGCGTGTGTGTGTGTGTGTGTGTGTGTGTGTGTGTGTGTGTGTGTGTGTGTGTATGTGTGTGTGTGTCGAATGCATACATTCTTATTAGAAGGACCAAGAGGGTACCAAGTTTTATTGGAAAACAGTTAGAAAGAAGGAATTGTTAAAGAATGAGGTAACCACAGGTTGGGTATAAAAAGGCTTGTATAGAACCTATTTGTTGGACAAGAGGAATGAGGACTGCACACTATCAGCCTCTGAAATGGATGTGTAATAAAGCATCACTTTTAAACTGACTAATTGTTGCATTGAGCGATCCATTTTAGGGTAATCTACACAATGAGACTCACACCAGTGAATCAGTAACACTTATTTATTTATTCAGCTTCAAGTACAGTAGTGTGCAATTTTACAGAACACACTGTACACAAAATGGATTGTTTTGTGGTGACTCCCTTTAGAACACTGATTGATCCTCACACTGAGGCTTGATCATTGTTTTTTGCAATACCAAACAATCAAAGCTGTCGTTAGTTTAGCCTTGTCTGTAGAAAGCGTTCAATAACGCCCAGTTACCGATAGAATTCTGCTGTCATTCACTCTTATGAATAGCAGGCTGACTCTCAGGACTGATGAAAACTTTATGCTAATGACCATGCGGCTGTGGATGAAATCCAATCATGTGCTCCTACTTCCTCATTCCGACAGGCGTTAACCCTTTATGAATAGAGCCCAAAGTGGTCTAACATTTTCACACATGAGTGCCTGTTGTTTCTATATCACTGACTACTGATTGAAAATTGGTATTCTCACATCCTGAGGTTTTCATGCAGGTTGGTATATAAAGGATATCAATGACCAATCTTGAGGTATTCTAAAACATTTGCACACTACTGTACATCACACTTTCAGGTCAAAAGTTAGTCTTAGAACGTAACCCTACCCAAGCAAGAGCCACAGCATACTGGGAGCATCAGGATTACGTTTGAAGCAGGCTTAGCCATTCAGTTCAAGCTTGACCTCTCCCATTTGGCTTTCAAGAGGGACGGCCACTAACTGAGGATTTATTTTTAAACAAATGCAAAAAAAGAAAAAACGACTGGAGCTGATATTTTAAAAGTGAGCTTAATTAAAATCCACATCCTTAAATAAATAAACGTTTAGATCGGTAGGCTGTGTGAATCAGTTGCTATGGAGACCTATTGTTTTGATTAACAGTGCTTCTAATTGTTCATCATCGCCCTCGTGTGCTGTTTGTTTGCACAGTCGTATCTGATGATTACCTGTGCAATATGTCACGGCAGTAAAATGGGCCCTTACAGGTTTGCACAATCACAGAGGCAATGTTTACTATAGAGGCTGCAGCAGCCAGCAACATATTTCATTTTTCTAAACAAAAAAAGAGCATTTGAACCAGCAAAAGCTCTCTAATAAAGTACTGTCCCACTACTGTTATTCCATTCCCATTGAAATAACTCTGAAAAACAATGCACCCAAAATAATACATTAGATGGGTAGACATGTTTTCATGTTTGGGTTATACTGTATATGCACACTGATTAAATGATTTTGGTCATACTTACTGTTTATCAAATCTACAGTTTCTGGAACAGAAAACGTATGAATAGGAAAGTAAATTATCTAAATATATGTAACATAAATTTGAATGTTAATTTACTTTTAAAATCCAGCTCAGAAATCGGCTCACAGCAGCACTGCATTAGTGAAGTGCTGCTGTTTGAAATATTTCCTAAACTAAACCTGGAACACCACTTGAAGACACAAAACAGCCACTCCACTTCAAGCCTCATATTCCTCCTGTTCTGTGCTTGTGAAGTATTATGACTTTCCTAACTTTTTATAGATTGTTTGGATGGATGCTTAGCAACCTGTGTTGCCGCCAAAAAACCTTAAAAGCAAAACACTTGAGAGAATTCTGTACAGGACTTCCAAAACATGAGCTGAAGAACACGAGACACGTCCATGATACCTGGGATTGACTGAAGAGCAGGACACTGCCAAACATTGAAACTCCAGGGAGATCACTGTCCAGGATAACTGGGATTGACTGAAGAGCGAGACACTGCCTAACACTGAAACTCCAGTGAGATCACTGTCCAGGATAACTGGGATTGAATGAAGAGCGAGACACTGCCTAACACTGAAACTCCAGGGAGATCACTGTCCAGGATAACTGGGATTGACTGAAGAGCAGGACACTGCCTAACACTGAAACTCCAGCGAGATCACTGTCCAGGATAACTGGGATTGACTGAAAAGCGGGACACTGCCTGTGGCAGGCTGGCGAGTGGATAGAGGCCCAGAGACAGTCTGCAGTTCAAAAAAATAACAATTTTATTATAAATAAACAAAAATAAAGTGCACAAGGGCAAAATAACAGATACTCAAACACAAATAAAGCAAAAACAAAAGAGGCCTCCTTTTATATCAGGTGGCTGGGCGCTGATTGATCGTTAATCAACCTAATCAACTAATCAACCCCAGCCACCTGAACATAATAAACCCAGGCAGGTAGGGGAAGTTAACCTTATCCCTGCCAATTTCTAAAGAGCAGAGCTTTGCTCTGCCACACTGCCTAACACTGAAACTCCAGGGAGATCGCTGTCCAGGATAACTGGGATTGACTGAAGAGCGGGACACTGCCTAACACTGAAACTCCAGGGAGATCACTGTCCAGGATAACTGGGATTGACTGAAGAGCGAGACACTGCCTAACACTGAAACTCCAGCGAGATCACTGTCCAGGATAACTGGGATTGACTGAAAAGCGGGACACTGCCTAACACTGAAACTCCAGGGAGATCACTGTCCAGGATAACTGGGATTGACTGAAGAGCGGGACACTGCCTAACACTGAAACTCCAGGGAGATCGCTGTCCAGGATAACTGGGATTGACTGAAGAGCGGGACACTGCCTAACACTGAAACTCCAGGGAGATCACTGTCCAGGATAACTGGGATTGACTGAAGAGCGAGACACTGCCTAACACTGAAACTCCAGCGAGATCACTGTCCAGGATAACTGGGATTGACTGAAAAGCGGGACACTGCCTAACACTGAAACTCCAGGGAGATCACTGTCCAGGATAACTGGGATTGACTGAAGAGCGGGACACTGCCTAACACTGAAACTCCAGCGAGATCACTGTCCAGGATAACTGGGATTGACTGAAGAGTGGGACACTGCCTAACACTGAAACTCCAGGGAGATCACTGTCCAGGATAACTGGGATTGACTGAAGAGCTGGGACACTGCCTAACACTGAAACTCCAGGGAGATCGCTGTCCAGGATAACTGGGATTGACTGAAGAGCGGGACACTGCCTAACACTGAAACTCCAGGGAGATCACTGTCCAGGATAACTGGGATTGACTGAAGAGCGGGACACTGCCTAACACTAAAACTCCAGTGAGATCACTGTCCAGGATAACTGGGATTGACTGAAGAGCAGGACACTGCCTAACACTGAAACTCCAGCGAGATCACTGTCCAGGATAACTGGGATTGATTGAAGAGCGGGACACTGCCTAACACTGAAACTCCAGGGAGATCACTGTCCAGGATAACTGGGATTGACTGAAGAGCGGGACACTGCCTAACACCGAAACTCCAGGAAGATCACTGTCCAGGATAACTGGGATTGACTGAAGAGCGGGACACTGCCTAACACCGAAACTCCAGGAAGATCACTGTCCAGGATAACTGAGATTGACTGAAGAGCTGGGCACTGCCTAACAATGAAACTCCAGGGAGATCACTGTCCAGGATAACTGGGATTGACTGAAGAGCGAGACACTGCCTAACACTGAAACTCCAGGGAGATCACTGTCCAGGATAACTGGGATTGACTGAAGAGCTGGGCACTACATAACACTACATATGGTGGAAGTCATACAGTACACAGACATTGACTTGAGTTGAGGTGTAGAGTGGAAATCTGTATCCCAGAGGGTTGAGAAAAGGACAAGCAGCCTGCAGTAATGCCCCAAGGCACAATTCATCAGGCAGTCTGCAATAATGCCCCAAGGCACAATTCATCAGGCAGTCTGCAATAATGCCCCAAGCCACAATTCATTTCCCTATTTAACCTATAGTTACAGAACTACAGCAAACCATAGAAGTCATCATATTTCTTATTAGACAATTTTAGGATAAAAAAAAAAAATCATCTTTACAAAAAAATAGGTTAAATAAAGTGTTTTTAGAGCCCAAAGTACAAAAAGTCAACCCACAAAAGTTGGCACACAGACAAATCATTAATAAAAGTACAGTTAAACACAAAAATAAAATGGCAATCGTAGTACCAATAATACCCCCAGTTAGTCCCCTCTCTCCTGTGCCCCCCCAAAACAGCTTGGTGCCCCCCCTGTAGCGCACGCTCTGCCGTTAAGAGTCACAATGAATCTGACACAAACACAATGCTGGAGTGATGTTGACACACAGAGAACATCCAGGCTTGTTCTTTAGGCTACATTTCATCTTATGGTAAATGTCACTACTAATGAGCCATCAACCCCCTGTAGAGAATGTTCCCCAATTCCAGAGTCATTTTTAATAACTCAATTCACATACAATCATGTAATAATGTCATTCCATATCAGTGATCTGGTGACACTGATAAACGATGAGGGTATTATTATTGATCCCTATATGCAGGGCTGCAGGATAGTTAATTTCTAAAGCACAATTCTCTTATCAGATTCCAAGTGAAATAGATCTATTAAACCTAGCCTATAACTTGGTTCCAGAAGGTTTGGAATTTCCTGGAGACTTGGAGTCTTTGTTCCAGATGATTTTAAACAATCTGCAACCCTGCCTATATGATTGTAAAGTGTATTCTGATTTCAATTATTCCACAAAACCCTTTAATAAAAAAATAGCAAACAATGCTGCTAACTTGCTATTCAAGAATACAGTGTATTTTCTCTGTTACAGCAATTCTCAGTAAAGGAAGCAGTGCACACTGGGCACGCGTGTTCAGCAGTAATTACTCTTCGGAAACCTTTAGGATCAAGTGCAGTGGTTGAGAAATGCTCAAATCAATGTAAGTGTAATTGTTGTTGTGACTGTAAGCCAGTACAGAGTGCTTCAGAGGTAATGGATATTGAACTTGGTAATGTTGCAGCCCCAGATGATCTGTGTAGAACAAAGCTTGATAAAGGCTGAGGAGACGCTGAGGTGAAACAGAAGGTCTCTCGCCCTGACAGTACTCTGCTCTTGAACGAACACGACTGAATGTGACAAGCTAATTCCAAACTGAGTTGTTCTGAAAGAACACACAGTGCCCCTGGGGGATGCAAACACTAGCTTCTTCAACAGAGCCGAGTCCTGCCAAATAACACGTTGGCAAGACTTCTTGCAAAAGTCTACCATAGTAAAAGCATAGCAAAGTGTAATAAAGCCCAGTCAAAGCACGGTAAAGCATAGGGAAGCATTGCAAAGGCCAGACTGTCTTTTTAAAATCAGGCATCAACTACATTAGTAAAAAAAAATCCCCCGAAGAACCGAAAGGTGGCGCATTTTTCAAAGCTAACTCTTCAATGTGAAAAAAAAAGAAAAGCCATACTGATAGGAGAAAGAAATGGTGACAATTACATACAACCTAAATATGAAATAAAAGCAACAGAATATTTAGTCTCAGTTTGGATAGAAAACAACATTTCTATTAGCATGATCAAGATTTGGAGCCTTGTTTCTCTGTCAGGGTATAAGCAATACGTTTGTGTGTACTGTAAGCAGTGCAGTCACTGAAGAGTTCTCTCTGCACTGACTCTTTCCTGGTGCTCAAGCAGAGTGGAACCCTTGAAATTCAGAACTCTCGCAGACTTTCAGAAGATTCCAAAAGAATATTGCCAAAGCTAAGGGCTGGATTCTCAAAGCTAAGGGCTGGATTCTCAAAGCTAAGGGCTGGATTCTCAAAGCTAAGGGCTGGATTCTCAAAGCTAAGGGCTGGATTCTCAAAGCTAAGGGCTGGATTCTCAAAGCTAAGGGCTGGATTCTCAAAGCTAAGGGCTGGATTCTCAAAGCTAAGGGCTGGATTCTCAAAGCTAAGGGCTGGATTCTCAAAGCTAAGGGCTGGATTCTCAAAGCTAAGGGCTGGATTCTCAAAGCTAAGGGCTGGATTCTCAAAGCTAAGGGCTGGATTCTCAAAGCTAAGGGTTTTCTCAAAGCTAAGGGTTGAATTCTCAAAGCTAAAGGCTGGATTCTCAAAGCTAAGGGCTGGATTCTCAAAACTTTACCCCAAATCATCATCAGCACAGAAACACTCCTGCCCTTCTTCCATTTCAGCCTGGGCATCCACCTTTACTGAACTATCCTCCTCCCAAACCAAGGATGGTGCTTCCCTTTTATATCCTGTGGCTGGGGTTTAATTGATCATGAATTATTCAATCAGGCCCCAGACACTTTCCACATGTGTATTTGGCAGGGGTGGCATGAACCACGTCCCTGAGAAACTTACATTCAAAAGAATGAATCTTTACTGAAACAGAAACAAACAGTCTGGTGCATGGCTTCCACCCAGCAAAAATAAGTACTGTTTATGAGTTGAAATTAAATTCATTAAATTAATGAAACTAAGTGAGTATAACATAACCCTGCTGGAGATTGAACAGACCCCCAGC